>NC_138554.1:23032366-23294877 GCF_964273705.1 Natrix helvetica | reverse complement strand
GCTTTTTTTGATTTACAAGACGATTTGAAATTAAAAGATGTTTGGAGGACGCAACATCTAAATGAGATGGATTTTTCTTTCTATTCAGATAGACATAAATCCTTTTCAAGGATTGATTTCTTTTTGTTAACATCGGATCTACTTCTTAAAGCCAAGAAATCCAAGATTTTCGCCAGGACACTTAGCGATCATAGTCCGGTGTGGTTACAAATTGAATTAGGGATGAGGCCAAGAAGGTCTTGGAGAGTAAATGAAAATTTATTTAGATATGAAAAAAATGTTGATGAACTTAAAAAACACATGAAGGAATTTTTCAGTTTTAATATGAATAAGGGCACTCCCATTGAAATAGTTTGGGATGCAAGTAAAGCTTATATGCGTGGGGTCCTGATACATATGAACTTTAAACACAAACAAATTAGACAGAAAAGGAGAATGGAATTGGAAGATGAAATAAAACGCAAAGAACAGCTGCTTATAATAAACCCGAATGTCCAGGCGCTCCAGATGGCGCTAAAGCTGTTGAAAGATCAATTTCAGATGCTTATAGCAGAACAAACAGCAACCAATTTGCAATTTGCTAAACATAACACCTTTGCCAACGCTAATAAACCTGGTAGATGGTTAGCATATACTTTGAGAAGGAATATGAATGACAGAATTATTGATAAAATTGAGTTTCGAGGGAAGATGGTATATCAACAAGAGTTGATTAAAAAATCATTTGTGGACTATTATACTAAGCTATATGTACAGGATAATATACAGAACAAGTTAATAGATGATTTTTTGGAAGGAAAAAGGGTTGCAAAAATTTCTGTGCTTCAAAAGGCAAATTTGGAACGTCTTATAACCGCTGATGAGATCACTTTAGTTATAAATCAACTTAAATTAGCTAAGGCTCCAGGGACTGATGGTTTGACTGCAATGTATTATAAAACTTTACAACTGGAAATGATTGAATATCTTACACAACTATTTTGTAATATACAACAAGGAGGTAAAATACCTCCCTCATGGAAAGCGGCTTTTATCTCATTGATACCTAAAGATAAAGAGGGCCTTAAGAAACCAGAGGATTACAGGCCGATATCTCTTCTGAACACAGATTATAAAATATTTGCTAAGGTACTAGCCAACAGATTGATGCCGGTTATTCAAGAGATTATTCATCATGATCAAGCAGGATTTATTGAAGGCAGACATATGAAGGAGAATGTAAGGCAACTCATAGATTTAATTGACTATCTTGATAAGAATAAGCAGATCTCTGCAGTGCTGGTTTTCTTGGATGCAGAGAAGGCCTTCGATCGAGTGAATTGGAACTTTCTAACCAAGACTTTGGAAAAGATGGATATGGGACCACGATTGCGGCAGGCGATTGGAGCAATTTATCAGCAACAAAATGCACAACTTATTATTAATGGAAATTTGTCAACAACTTTCGAGATACAAAAAGGCACAAGACAAGGTTGCCCATTATCCCCATTGTTATTTATTTTAACTTTGGAAGTCTTGTTGAACGCAATTCGGGACTCAAAATCCTTAGATGGCATAGCTATCAGGCAAAAGGAATACAGAACTAGAGCATTCGCCGATGATCTGGTTGTTACCCTTTCACATCCTTTGAAATCAATAATCCAGATGAAAAATATCATAATAGAATTTGGCATGGTGTCTGGGTTTAGACTAAATCAAAACAAAACGAAAATGATGGTTAAAAACATGACAGAGACTCAAAGAAAGAGACTTGTAAGTTTAGCAGGTTTTGAAATAGTTTCTAAAGTTAAATATTTAGGAATACAAATTTCAGAATCAAACACAAAACTTTTCTCAAATAACTATGAAGTGTTGTGGCAAAAGATACAGAAAGATCTCGAAGCGTGGAAAAAGTTACAATTGTCTTTGCTTGGAAGGATCTCAGCAATTAAAATGAACATTCTACCTAGATTTATCTTTCTATTCCAGATGATTCCGGTGTTTAAGTCAGATAAAACCTTGTTAAATTGGCAAACAACATTAAATAAATTTGTTTGGAAGGAGAAAAAACCGAGAGTAAAGATGAAGATTATGCAAGATACACGTGAAAGAGGCGGCCTCAGACTCCCAAACCTTCGATTGTATTATGAAGCTGCGGTATTAACGCATGTAGCAGATTGGTTCGGGAAAACAAAAATGGAATTGCTCAATATAGAAGGCCATGATCTTGTTCTGGGATGGCATGCATATCTTTTTTATGAAGACAGGGTGGATAAAGTGTTCAACAACCATGTTCTCCGTAGTGCCTTGATGAGAATATGGAAGAAGCACCGGCCCAATTGGGATTATAAAATACCGCTTTGGTTGGATCTTGCAGACACCATGGGGATTATGAATATTAAGTCACTCGGGGGTTGTTTATATAAAGATGTGCTTATTGCTGATGGGGGCGAATGGAAGTTAAAAACTTTGGAACAGCTGTTGGAAGAAGGAATTACTTTAAATTGGTTACATTACATACAGCTTCAGAAGAGATGGGAAGAAGATCGCAGGGTCGGCTTTATGGATAAAGAAGTGGAACTGATTAAGCAGATAAAAGAGACTGGTCCAAAACAAGTTAAAAGAATATATAATGTACTGTTAGAAAGAGACTCAGAAAGTGAATTGGTTAAGGATTGTATGATTAAATGGGCTCAGAATTTTGGTGAAGTGGTTATGTTGGAAACGTGGGAAAAAATATGGGTTCAGAATGTTAAATTTACACAGTCACAGAATTTAAGGGAGAATTTCTATAAAATGTTTTACAGATGGTATTTAGATCCTAAAAAATTATCATGCATGTACCCAAATGTTCAACCAAAATGTTGGAGATGCGGGTGTCTAGATGCTACCTTTTTTCATGTATGGTGGACTTGTAACAAGGTTAAAGCTTTTTGGATAAAAATATGGTGGGTTATGCAGAATGTATTTAAGAAAAGAATACAATTCACTCCACAAATGTTTTTATTGGGTATAGTTAAGGATTTTACCAAAGGGGAAACAAAATTGGCCTTGTATATGGTTACAGCAGCTAGGTTGTTGATTGCGCAACATTGGAAAAAAGATTTTTTGCCGACAATTGATCAATGGATTCAGAAGGTGGCGGGGTTCGCTGAAATGGCAAAAATTTCAGCTTTCTTAAAAGCTCAGAAACAGGAGGATTACACACAGGAATGGGCAAAATGGATTGATTATATACAGAATAAATACCAGACTAGGAGTTATTATCTAGCCTTTAGGTAAGAATGTTTAGACCGATAGATGATCAGAGTAAATAGTATATGGGATGTTTGGAATTGTTAGAGTGGTATATAGCGGAAGTCAGGGGGGTGGGTTTGTGTGGGAGGTGGGGGAGGGTTAGGGTGGAGGGTGGGGCAATATATATGTATGAATAAATTAGAAGATGGGACTAATGAAACATCATTAGGCTAGGAGAAATTTATATTAAGAGTTATAGATGTTAAATTACTTAGAAAATGATCAATGTGTTATTATTAATTTAAGAGAAATTTATATAGTGTTTGTTGGGAGGAGAGGGGTTATGAGTAATCTATTTTAAGAAGGGGGGAGGGGAGGGGGTAAAGTGTTTGGTATAATATTTGAATGTGAATTTTTGCGGTGGGGTTGGGGGGGTATAGCATTTGTATGAGATTTATATTGTGTGGAAGGGGGGTGAAACGGGGGAAAATTTGTTTGTACAAAACTCTTTTAATAAAAAAAAAGAAAAAAAAGAATGCGTGCTTTGATAATGAACAGGGTTCAGAAATTCACAACGTTAGCCATGGGCTAACTTTTCTGAACCTGGCTGCCAAATAAACTTTTCCTGTATCCTGAGAAGTCTAATTCCTGTCATTTTCTGCAACACCATGGCTAAACAAGTGATGACTTAGTGTCACTCTGTGTAATTAAGCCAACAAGAGACACTAAGCCATAGCTGGTTTAACCATGGTTTACTGGATTACCAGTTTTATAATCTTTGAATAGTCTGCTGAGCCCTACAGCATGATTTATAAAACACTCAGAAATTGGGAGGTGAGAGATTGGGAAGCAAGAAAGCTTTCAGACTGCATATTATTTTTACTAATTTAAGTTTGGTGTATTTGATTAACCACTTTTAATACATGGGACCATAAATTAACCACATGACCAAGTTTGCCTGGTATATTACTGTAGGCTAAAAGCATGGTTGGCTTTTTTAATGATTCAACGTGGTATGCTAAGGAGCTTAAGTACTGATTTCTGAGGATGCTGTTCACCCAATATCTTGAACAATTCTTAGTGTAAAATAGATAAAGCTAGTGAACACCCTCCTCTTCCCATCTGATGTCCTTTAATTAAATTAGGTAAGAGCTCCCATCGACTTCATGACTGCAAAAGATAGTTTTGACCCAATCCAGGGATACTGGAACCTGAATGACCACAAGATGGCAGCAAAGAGAATACTCCAGTGTTTTTCAATTTTGGCAACTTTAAGATGTGTGGACTTCAATCCCCAGAAACCTCCAACTCACATAGCTGGATAGGGAATTCAGGGACTTGAAGTCCAGAAAGTTGACAACGTTGGGAAACACTGGAGTACTCCAACTCTGCTGTTTTTCAAGTGGGGGGAGGGGGTCTGGATTTGGCTGCAGGATCCACAGCCCTACCAGTGCCCCAGCAAAGTTCCTATTGAATTCCCCATCTAGGCAGCAGGGACCACAGATCTAATTTTGGACCCCTGATTAAACAAACCACCCTGAATTTCCCCAGTGGTTCCAGGGAGCATGTTTTCTCTTTAAAAAGTTTTAATGGTGTAGGAAGTTACCACCCAGCCCTCTCCCAGAAAAATGAAATATCCTAGGAAATATTGATAAGGCAGAATATTATATTTCCCTGGATGTGAAAAGGAAGAAACATGTTTTAAATTGAGAATAGCTCCCTGTAGCTTCCTGCCTCCACCCGCTTTGTCAATGGGCCATTAAGGTGGCCAAGGCAGTCCCTTTACATAATAAAGAGTTCTCCCCTTCAGCTCCAGGGGGATGGGAATGAAGGCATGATAATATTGGCCCTTTACCCAACTGACCACATGGCATCTGAGAACTCTGAGAATTCAACCAAACCTGGACTCAGCCTAGAGAGTTGCCCCTGCATGGGCCCATGTGAGTCTGACAACCAATCAGAATACATTTCTTACACAGGAACAGGAAACAGAGAGGTGGGACTGAACAGGTTATAAAAAGCCTAGCAAGCCCCTCCATCAGCCCTTCTCTTCTTCTCCACCAACATTGAAGCATGTGATCACCTTTTCTGTTCAGGACTCAAGCCATGCAGTCCTGTCCACCATTAAAACCATCTTTCCAAGCAGCCTCCGTGTCTCCAGTGTCTTTTTCCCAACTTGGAGCCGAACCCAGAAGGACATTTCTTTCATCAAAACAGAATACAGTTTTGACTCAAAATCTCCCAATGAGTGGAAGATAAAAGTTACCTGTGGGCTTGTACCAGGTGACAATAAAGATAAATTTCCATCTTGTGTAGCCCATTTTCCTGGGTTTTTTTTTTTTTTAGTTTCTATTTCATCCATGTTAATTTTTTTCTTTTTTTTATATTCCCTTTTTATCATTTTGTAAGCCACCCGGAATAGTTTCAACAGTGAGATGGGCAGCATATAGGTAGCATTTGTCTTCCAACCATTTGTTTAGTGTCCATTGTTTGAAATTAAAATGATCCTGAAAAATGACTTATGACTGTGTTTCACACTTAGGAATGTTTAGTATCCCTGCAGTCACATGGTCACAACTGTTTATGGCAGTTGCGGTGTCTTGGGGTCATGTGATCCCGTTTTGCAATCTTTTGTCAAGCAAAGTCAATGTAGAAGTCAGATCCACTTAACAACCATGTTACTAACTGTTAGATCGGTGCGAATGCAGCAGGTGAGATCGCCAGTGATTTCAGCACTTTTTATTTCCAGCAAAATGTGACTGCGCTCTGCCGACGGGGCTGCTGGAGCTCGCCCTTTAAAGAGCTCTAGGCAGACCAGCCAGCCAATGACAGCAGTTTAAATTCCCTGCAGTTGGGACAGCCAATCCACGGCGAGCATGAAAACGTATGTAGATTCTAGCCAATCCAGGGTGAGCAAGAAAACGTATGTAGATTCTAGCCAATCCAGGGTGAGCATGAAAACGTATGTAGATTCTAGCCAATCCAGGGTGAGCATGAAAACGTATGTGGATTCTAGCCAATCCGCGGTGAGCATGAAAACTGATTTCTGACGTACGTACGTAACACTAACTTAACTGTGGCAAGAGAGGTTGTAAAATGGGGCAAAACCCAGTTAACAATTGTCTTGCTCAGCAATAGAAATTTTGGGCTCAATTTTGGTCATAAAGTAAGGACTATCTTTATAAAATTAATAAACAGTTTCATGGGCTTTTTTTTCGGTTATAAGCTCCAATTCACAAATGGGATTCATATATCATCTTCAACCATTATAACAATAGCATTTAGACAGCTCCATAGCTCTTTACAACACACTCTGAGCAGTTTACAATGTCGGCATATTGCCCCCAACAATCTGGGTCCTCAATTTACCAACCAGAGAAGGGTGGAAGGCTGAATCAACCTTGAGCCAGTCAGGGTCAAATTGTTGGCAGTCAGCAGAGTTTAGCCTGCAATACTGCCTTCTAACCACTGTGCAACCACAGCTCCCAATATCTCCTGCTTTGGCATTCTGCACAAATACCGCCACTAAGGTTCATAGCTTAGCCTCTTGTGTAAAGTGTTAGATATTAACATATATCGGGATAAGTCTTCCCTCTGGTCCGCTCCTACAGCGGGAAACAGGTATCCCTGTGATTGGTCGAGGGGCGTGCCCAATCCCTATAAAAGGGGAACCCTCCGACTACAGAACAAGCTGGATCACTACTACTACTAATAAAGAGCTGTTAAGTCACTTCGTGTCCGCAGTCTGTCTCTCGTTGCCCAGATCTAACATTGGCGACGAGGATGGGATTGAGAGACAGATAGGACGAAGAACGCTACCTCCAGAATCTCCGGATTTGATCCAGCCCAGGAATTCGGCAGTAATTCCGGCGGCCATCTCAGATCACCGCAGTGCGGCAAATTCAAACTAAGAAGATGGCGATGCATGCTCCCCCCGCTCCTTTCGACCCAGCAAACGACGAATGGGAAGCTTTCATGATTCGTTTCGAGTGCTTCCTCGAAGCGAACGAATACACGGGGATCACCGATGCGAGGAAGAAAAACATCTTCCTCGGCTACTGCGGAAAGGAAGTCTTCAATACGGCCAGAGACCTCACTGCGCCTACTCCAATACAGGCAGTATCGTGGACGACGTTGCAACAAACTCTGCAAACTCATTACGCGCCAAAACCTTCCCGCCATGTCTGCCGCAAGGAATTCAACATGAGGACCCAGAAGGCGGGAGAATCCATCAATCAATATGTTGCAGCCCTACGAAAAGCAGCAGCTCACTGCGAATACAGGGATTTGGAAGAGCACATCTTAGAGCAGCTCATCTGTGGGATAAGAGACATTTCGTTGCAAAAGAAGCTGTTGGCAAACCCGAATTTAACCCTACAGACAGCGTTAAAGAAGCAAGAGCGTCAGAATCAGCGGAGAAATCATCGGTGACCATACAACGAGGGGCCAGCGTAAACCAGCCAGTACCGAGACAAACCAGAGTTCACTACGAGGACACAAGCCCCGACTACGAGAATCCCGAGTTCGAGGACAGTCACCTAATGCAGAGCAGTCACTTGAGGCCTGGAGGGAGACCCGGATCCCATTTGCCGCCCTGCGCAAGCTGCGGGGGAAATCACCCCAGGTCTACTTGCAGGTTCAGGAACGTTGTTTGTTCGCACTGCAACAAACTTGGGCACATCGCACGAGTGTGCCGGAGCGGAGTCCCTGCCTCACGGCAGCCACCCATGTACCGCCAACAGAAGCCCAAACCAGGGGCTTGGCGAAATCAAAAAGGGCACCCAGAGAGAAATCCACAAGTGTTTACCCAGAGAGAAAATTTCCAAAGAGCTGAACGAGCGTATTCCCAGAGAGATTACTCACAAGGAAGCGAGCGAGCGTATCCCCAGAGAGAATACACACAAAGAGCTGAAAGAGCGTTCTATCAAGACGCTCAACGAGAGTATTTTCAGGATGTTGATGATGAGATAGAGTTGACCCAGAGAGAGGAGTTGCGAACGTATCTCACCACAATACATCAGGTCCGCCCTAAGCGGCCAAAAAGGCTGAGAGTCACAGTCCTCTTGGAGGGCTCACCCTGCGAACTAGAAGTTGACACAGGATCGACCCTGACGATCATTTCATGGGCATCCATGAAACAGGCTATCCCTAGCCTCAGAAAGAGCCAGCTACACGCTCCAGACGTCCTGCTACGAGACTACCAGGGGAACCAAGTCCCCATCGTGGGCCAAGGCACATTCCACATCCGTTTCAAGGACATCAAAGCCCAGCTGCCCGTGACCATCGCCAGCGCGCCATTGCAGAACCTTCTGGGGCTTGATTGGTTTGAAGCCCTGGGGTTAGAAGTCACCGGAATCAACGCCGTGAGAAACAGCAGCGCTGAACAGATTTTTAAGGAGTTCGAGGACGTGTTCAGCCCCGGTCTTGGTAAGTATGTGGGTAAACCAATATCATTCAATTTAGACCCCAAAGTGGCGCCAATCCGACTTAAACCGAGACGAGTGCCTTTTGCACTCCGCCCAAAAATAGATAAACAAATAGATAAGTTAGTGGAGCAAGGAATCCTTGAGCCGGTAGATCACGCGCGCTGGGAAACGCCCATCGTGACCCCAGTCAAACCAGACGGATCAGTCCGCATCTGCGCGGACTATAAATGCACAATTAATGTCGCGCTACAACAGAGCGCATATCCTGTGCCTGTAGTACAGCACTTATTGCACTCGTTGGGGCCAGGAAAGGTATTTGCAAAGTTAGACATGGCACAAGCTTACCAGCAACTGCCAGTGGATAGCGCCACAGCGGAGGCCCAAACTATAGTGACGCATAGAGGAGCATTCAAATGCAACCGGCTACAATTTGGCGTAAGCATTGCCCCAGGATTGTTCCAGAGCGTCATGGAATGACTTTTGCAAGGGATACCAGGAGTCGTCCCCTATTTTGACGACATCTTGGTGTCCGCTGCAAATGAGGAGCAATTAAACAAAAGAGTCAGATCTGTTTTGGCCAGAATCAGAGAAAAGGGCCTCCGCCTTAAAAAAGAAAAATGCCAAATTAACGTGCCTAGCGTAGAATTCCTGGGTTATAGAATCGATGGTCAGGGAATACACCCCACTTCAAAGAAAATTAAGGCGATCCAGGATGCCCCCACACCACGAAATCAGACCGAGTTGCAGGCCTTCCTCGGATTACTTAACTTCTACAGCGTTTTTCTGAGGCAGAAAGCGACCGTTGCTGAGCCACTACACCGTCTACTCCAGAGGAACGCACCATGGAAATGGGGACGATCCGAAGCTGCAGCTTTCGCCAAGGTAAAGCGCCTGCTCACCACTGACTCACTGCTTGTTCAATACAGCCAGACCCTACCGCTGGTATTGACCTGCGACGCATCACCTTTCGGAGTTGGAGCAGTCCTCAGCCACAGGATGCCCGATGGAAAAGAAGCACCCATCGCCTTCTACTCCAGAACTCTTTCATCGGCCGAGAGGAATTACAGCCAAATGGACAGGGAAGCGCTGGCTGCCGTAGCGGGAGTAAAGCGTTTCCACGAATACCTCTACGGCCGCGATTTTGAACTGATCACAGATCACAAACCGCTGTTGGGACTCCTGGCGGGAAACCGCCCCACTCCGGTCTCCCTTTCTCCTCGCATGACCAGGTGGACTGTTTTCCTGGCTGCGTATTCATACAAATTGATTCATCGACCGGGCTCCACTCTTGGACACGCAGACGCACTCAGCCGTTGCCCATTACCTGACATTCTGCCAGACCCCACTCCAGAAGTACCGGTATTGCTCATTGACTGTTTGGATTCGGGACCGGTTTCTTCTTACGATGTTGCAAGGTTCTCCTCTAAAGACAATTTAATAAAACAAGTTCAAACTTGGGTTTGGAGAGGGTGGCCAAAGGGAAATGTGGGCCCGGAATTCAAAGTGTTTTGGTCAAAACGGGACGAGCTCTCAGTGCTACAGGGATGTTTGTTGTGGGGGGATCGAGTTGTTATTCCATATGCTTTACGTAAAAATGTATTAGATGCTTTACATATGGGTCATCCGGGGATTGTTAGAATGAAAGCGTTAGCAAGAAGTTACGTGTGGTGGCCAAACATGGACAAAGAAATAGAGGAGTGGGTGGCCATTTGCGACCCCTGCCAGGAATCGAGACCAGCACCCCCGGAAGCGCCCGCCACAGAATGGGAGAAACCCAAAGCACCCTGGTCGCGAATACACATCGACTTTGCAGGGCCATTCCAAGGTCAGACTTTCCTTATAGTTGTGGATGCATACTCAAAATGGCTAGATGTAGTCCTAATGACTTCAACCACGGCAGAGGCGGTCATAAAGGTTCTACGGCGACTTTTCGCCACCCATGGTCTGCCAGATCTCCTAGTATCCGATAACGGGCCCCAATTCACGGCCATGCAGTTTGAAACATTTTTAGCAGGGTTGGGAATCCGGCATGCCCTCGTCGCGCCATTCCATCCAGCATCCAACGGTCAGGCAGAGAGAATGGTGCGATTCGCAAAAGAGGCCCTCGCTAGGATGGGTCCAGGTGATTGGCAAACACGCATTGACCATTACCTCCTCATTCAACACATTACCCCGAGCGCAACGACGGGTAGGAGCCCCGCTGAACTGCTCATGGGCCGCCGCCTACGATCTCACCTAGACCGACTCCACCCGAATTACTCTGCCACGGCTCCCCCAGACTCTACAAGCAAAATCCGGTCTTTCAGAGTAGGGGATTTAGTTTACGCCCACAACTACGCAGGGGGTACATTATGGATGCCGGCAAAGGTCATTGGCATCACAGGTCCACGATCGTATCTGCTGGAACTAGAAGATGGGCGGAACTGGAAAAGGCACATCGATCAACTTCGGGGTCGCCTAGCACACTCCAACCTTCGCAATGAAGACGAAAGTTTCCTGTCTACAGAAAGTCAGCCACAAGAAAACCCCATCATAGGAAACAACGACACCGGCGAGCTAAGCGTGGAACAAGACAACACGCACGTAGCAGAGCAACCCCCAGACAACGCAGCCGAACAAACTCCTGAACGCCCGAGCAACGAAGACACAAGACCTCCAGAACGGGAAATAGGAAAAGCACCCGATCCTGCAACTACTTCGAACCAACCCGCACCCAGTCCTGCAACCACTTCAAACCAACCCGAACTACGACGTTCCTCCCGAGCAAGACAAACACCCACCTACCTAAAAGATTATGTTACCTACCGCAACGTCCCATCTAGGAGGGGAGGGGTGTTAGATATTAACATATATCGGGATAAGTCTTCCCTCTGGTCCGCTCCTACAGCGGGAAACAGGTATCCCTGTGATTGGTCGAGGGGCGTGCCCAATCCCTATAAAAGGGGAACCCTCCGACTACAGAACAAGCTGGATCACTACTACTACTAATAAAGAGCTGTTAAATCACTTTGTGTCCGCAGTCTGTCTCTCGTTGCCCAGATCTAACATAAAGCAATTCAACTGTGATATTCAAAGCAATGATAATTAAAGAAACCAAGATATAATAGAAAGTGTGAAGCCATGGCAATCTTATTGGCTTAAAAAGCCTTAATTGTTTTGGATTATCTTTACCCTATTTAGAAGGCAGCCTGTTCCTACATGAATTTTCCAGAGACTTATTGCTCTTCCTTTCTTGCCATTGAGTGTCTGTTCCACCTTATGATGTCAAAACAATCAACTGTGCCTTTGCAGTGGAAAATATGCCTTTTCATCTTTGTGCCACGAGGTCACCTGCTAGTTAGTATACATGAGGCTGAGTTTACACTGCAAAGTTGCAATGCAGATTTTGTCACTCTACCTCTTACACTGTGCTGTTGCTCGTTTCTCTTGCATTCTTCCACTTCAGACGTTAGCTGAGTCCAGAATTGCTCTTCTGTGCATTTAGCTGTAGAGCGAAACTCAATATGACTTTAAACACCTTTCTCCTTCCCTCCCACTTTATCTTTCTAACTAGCTGCAGTATGAGAAAGGTGGATTAGAGAGACAGGCGATGTTTCATCTGGCACTGAATTGGCCATTTTTCCCCCTTAAATGAGCTCCTGTCTTCTTAAATTAGATTTTCCGCTGAAGTTTCATTTTTTAAAATACATGCTATTTTTAATTTGTTGCAAGCTGCCTTGTAATGTGTCAGGACATAAATATGATAAATACCTGTAATATTGCTACTGGTGGTAAGGCAAAAAGTTGGTATTATTTTTCAAGCGTGTGGGTTGAATTAATGCCTTACTGTATAGTCTGAGAGCTCCTCCTGCTGGAAAATTGGAGGTAGTCGTCAAGAACTGATATAATTTAACTTGAGGGAACTTTTATATTTTAGTAACCCTCCAGATCTGCTGGGAAATAGGGTAGGGAGAAGGGGGATACAGATCACAGATGGGGAGGGAACAGGTAAATTCCTTGTTTCTTCTCCACTCATGATCTAAAGTGCCCCTGCCTAATGTGCTTTGAACTAGATTTCCTGATTTTGCCTTCACTTTGTCAACGAATAAACTTGATCTCAGCTTATTTCCAAATTCATTCCCCTTGATGAACTTTCCATCTAAAAACTGCCCAAAAGAGAAGAGTCTGGCTGTATTAACCCATTTTAGGTTAAAGCCTAATTAACAGGTTGCATCTCCCATTGCAGTCGGCCCTTTAACCACTGCCTTCCAAATCCGAGTAGCCAGCTAGAAACCAGGTCTCGTAACCAACATATATCATTGCTGGCAAGGGCTGCTTTGTGCAAAGCCAAAAGCCCAGATCAGTGTTTCTCAACCTTGACAACTGGAAGATGGATGGACTTCAACTCCCAGAATTCCCCAGTCAGCCATGCTGGCTAGGGAATTCTGGGAGTTGAAGTTCACCTACCTTCCAGCTCCTAAGTCTGAGAAACACCTGTCTAGATGATGGAGTAAATCACAAAGTTAGTTTAAAATACTGGGCACTACAGGCATAAGGTGCTGGAAAATGCATGTTGATGGACAGGACTTTTTGGCTAAATATGTTGCACATCTGGTCTTTTTTAACACTATTCTTTGCCTTAATGAAATATATGCCTTCTATTCTCTGTAGGTGTCCCACAACCCTGGAAAGCAGCTCACAGCTCCAACAATACTTCTTCCCAGCTGAGACCTAAAAAGTCACCTCAGAATGTAATAACAACTCCTATTCCAATCTGTTCATCAACCCCTTTTTTCGAGGAACAACCCAGGCCAACACTCTCTGCTACGGCCTGTTTCTCTGCTTGTCGAATTCCTTGCTCCACCAGCAGGCTTCGCAACACAGGTAGTTCTTCAGGAGGTCACATAAGACTTAAGGGTGGCCAAGAAGAAAAGCGGGAGAAGGTCCGGAAGCATCACAATCCATCTCTAGGATCTCCAGACTTACCCATGAAACGAGCCACGCCTAACAAGCATGGACATGGTGGTAGGTTGCATCCTTTGTTTCAAGGATGGACAACTTCTGAAGCCCCACTTTTTACATTTTCCACTCCAATTCTTGCTTCCTTAAACCATGAATTCTTCTGTCAGCTTTTCATGGTTAACCACCAAATGTTAACCTTTGAGGGCTTCAGAGAATAAAACCAGAGGGCTGTTCACCCCTGTTTATTTTTTAATCATTTAAATTTATCCTGCATTTATTATTTTTACAAATAACTCAAGGCAGCGAACTTATCCAACATAGTTCCTCCTTGTGTTTTCCCCACAACTTCAACCCTGTGAAGTGAGTTAGGCTGATAAAGGGGGACTGATCCAAAGTCATCCAATTGACTGTAAGGCGGAACTAAAACTCATGGTCTCACGCTTTCTAGCATCATGCCTTAACCACTAGCCCAAACTGGCCCTTTGAATATTGATATGAGCTTTATTTCAGTCAATTTAGGAAGCATCAACAGAAAGAAAGAATAACTTTTGGGCATTCAGTGCTTGTAGACCAGAAGGGGTATTCAGCAGGTTCCGACCAGTTCTGGAGAACCGGTAGCAGAAATTTTGAGTAGTTTGGAAAACCGGTAAATACCACCTCTGACTGGCCCCGCCCCCATCTATTCTCTGCCTCCCGAATCCCAGATGATTGGGAGGGAATGGGGATTTTGCAGTAACCTTCCCCTGCCATGCCCACCAAGCCACGGCCACAGAACTGGTAGTAAAAAAAAATTGAATCCCACTACTGTTGTAGACCCATGTGTTAGTCTACAACCCTCATCATCCCTACCCAATCTGTCTATCTAGCAATGCTAGAAGCTGTAATCCAACACTCAAGTGTATGTTTACAAAATTTATGTTGCTAAATGAAACGTTTGTTAAGTGACCTTGCTCCATTTTACGATTTTTCCTGTCACTGTTAAGTGAATCATTGCATTTGTTAAGTAAGTAACGTAGTTCTTAAGGGAATCTGGATTTCCCATTGATTTTGCTGGTCAGAAGGCCTCAAAAGCTGATCACACGACCCTAGGACACTGCAACCGTCATAAATATGAACCCAGTTGCCAAGCATCTGAATTTTGATCATGGGGATGCTGCCACAAGTGTGAAAAATGGTCATGTCACTTTTTTTCAATGCTGTTTTGACTTTGAAGGTCACTTAATAAACTTGAGGACTACCTGTATGTCCTGAAATGTCAGACAAGTAATGAAACTTTGTTTATCCTCAATCAAGGGCTTCCACCATCTGTTCTTGGAAAAGAGATTTTGACCCCTACCAACCTTCCTTTGAAGAAAGAAGAGATTTCTAACACACCCATTCAAGGTCGCTGTAAGACCTTCATCAAGGGCCCTGCCTTGCTGTCAACTCACCAGGTTTCAAAGGATCAACATGGAGGAGAGATATCTTGTTTGGCTCCCCTCTCACCAAGTAGTAATATGACGGCTCTCCTTCCTCCTGATCACCTTGGTCTTTCTACTCTAGAATTTCTTTCTGATGAAGTTTTTAACTCTGAAACCTCCCTTTGCAAAAATCTAGTCCTCAGATTCTCAGAGTCAAATGTTCAGAGGGAGATGTTGCCAAGCTATCTGTCAAAGCATGGAAAAATTCCAGTTGAGTATCCTTGTCCTAAACGGATCCGTTTTAATACTTATACTATTCTAGATTGTTCATCTAAGGAAGGCTCATCCAAGCAGAATTTAGAAACGTTTGGTTCAGTTTCTTCAACAGTTTCTATTGAGGAATTCACAGAAAGCATAACAGGACCCTCACCTAGTCAAGATTTTGTCTCCCCAAATTGTAATGATACGCCAGACAGAAAAATACTTAGCCCGAGTTATCCTATTCCAAGTTCTTCAAGCATGGTCCTCTCTGTATTTCATGATATAAACCAAGAAGAGGAGTTACTGCTGTCTTCCAGGACCCAAATATATAGCAGTATTGGATCATCTAACGCTTCTGCCTTAAGTCCAGAAGAAAATGCTGGAAAGAATGAAGGAATAATCTGATTCTGGAAATGGTGTGATAAAGTTGAAGATTCACCTAAATATAATTCATGCATCCTTTTATGAAGCTGTACAAAGACAGGGATGTGGTGAAGAACATCAATAAGATGGGAAGTCAACCCTGATGAGTTGAGGCAGCAAAAAATTTAAGACGAAGGGTTAAAAGTTCATGTTGCATCAGTTAATAGCTGATGGATCTTATTGGGGTTGGGATTAATTTTTGATATTGCTAATTTTTTTGTGAGAAATGAGATTATTTTCTTGGAACATGTTAGGTTTATGCATTGTATATAAATGTAAATATCAAACTGTGTCTCTACAATTTTGTTTATTATCTAAAACAGAGAAAAATCCCCTGAATTCTTTCATTGTGGCTTCTGAATAAGAATACTCCTATCTGACTTGGTGTTCTTTAAACATGGAATATTACAATCCCCAGAAGCCACTGGAGATAGTGACGATTGCAGTGTAACACACTTGGTGGGGGCAGGTGTGATGGATCTTACTTTAATAAGAAAAGGAACGATTCTGAATATAAGAGATGGAAAACAAATGTTTTAGGCCCTCCTAAATCTATAATTAGAAATCTAGACAGATTTTAATCTACAAATAAAGGAATCGTCTTTGGAATAACTTACATTTTTGTACAACTTAAAAATAAATCTTCCTGTTCTTCCTGTTTATAGTGTTTTTTTTTTCCTTTTTGGTTGTACTTTCCTCTCTATAAGGTAATATTTTATTATTTATTTATTCGATTTATCAGTCGCGCCCTCTCCGCGAAGGGACTCGGGGCGACGTACAATCAAATATATAGGCGTGTGGCATGGAGGAGGTAAATACATCAACATTTAACAATTCAAATAGAAATAAAAGCCACAAAGTTAAGATAAATAACAGTAAAATTACAACAATTAAAACAGTTAAAATACCCAAAAGATTTAAATTTACAGTTTAAAATTGCCAGGGAGGTTAGAGAGTTCTAATTAAGCCAGGCCGGCTAGTTGGAACAGGTGGGTCTTGAGTTTCGTGTGGAAGGAGCGGAGATCAGTCGTTGTCCTAATATCTGGAGGGAGGTCGTTGCAGAGGGCTGGGCCCATCACAGAGAAGACCCTACTCCTGGGCGCCGCCCTCTGGCACTGCCTAGTGGACGGCACCCGGATGAGTCCCTCTCTGTGAGAGCGGATTGGTCACAGGGATGTATGGGGCAGGATACGATCCCGCAAATAACTAGGTCCTGTGCCATGGAGCGCTTTAAAGATGGTGATTAACACCTTGAAACGCACCCGGTAGACCACAGGGAGCCAGTGCAGCTCGCGCAGGAGAGGTGTTACATGGGTGAACCTCGTTCTCCCCATAATTGCCCGCGCGGCCGCATTCTGGACCAGCTGTAGTCTCCGGGCGCATCTCAAGGGGAGCCCCATGTAGAGAGCATTGCAGTAGTCCAGACGGGACGTCACCAGCGCGTGAGTGACTGTGCGAAGGGCATCCCGGTCCAATAGGGGGCGCAATTGGCGCACCAGGTGAACCTGGTGGAACGCCCCCCTCACCACGGCTGCCACATGGTCATCCATAGACAGCCGGGCGTCTAGGAGGATGCCCAAATTGCGCGCCCGCTCCACGGGGGCCAGCTGCTCGCCCCCGATGGCCAGCGATGGAATACACTGGTTGAACCGGGGGGCCGGTAACCACAGCCACTCTGTCTTGGAGGGGTTGAGTCTGAGTCTGTTGTCTCCCATCCAGACCTGTACGGCTTCCAAACACCGGGACATCATTTCAACGGCCTCGTTGGGGTGGTTCGGGGTGGAGATGTACAGCTGCATATCGTCAGTGTACAGATGGTATCCCACCCCAAAACCACGGATGATCTCACCCAGCGGCTTCATATATGTGTTGAACAGGAGGGGCAAGAGGACCGACCCCTGCGGCACCCCACAAGTGAGTGGCCTCAGGGTCGACCTCTGCTCCCCTGCCAACACACATTGCGTCCGGTCAGAGAGGTAGGAGCAGAACCACCGCAACACGGTGCCCCCTACCCCCAACCCCTCCAGCCGGCGCAATAGGATACCATGGTTGATGGTATCAAAAGCCGCTGAGAGATCTAATAGGACCAGGATAGAGGAACAACCCCTATCTCTGGCCCTCCAGAGATCATCCACCAACGTGAACAAGGCCGTCTCTGTGCTGTGCCCGGGTCGGAAGCCGGACTGGCGCGGGTCTAGATAATCAGATTCCTCCAGGTGACGTGGGAACTGTTGAGCCACCACACTCTCTACAACCTTCGTTAAAAAGGGAAGGTTGGAGACAGGACGATAATTAGCTAGCTCAGTTGGGTCCAGCGAAGGCTTCTTGAGCAAGGGCCTCACAACCGCCTCTTTCAAGACGGCTGGCAGGAACCCCTCACTCAATGAAATGTTCACTAGTCCCAGTAGCCAGCCTCGTGTGACCTCCCAGGATGCCAGTACAAGCCAGGAGGGACACGGGTCCAATAAACATGTGGTGGCTTGCAGTCGCCCACGCAGCCTGTCCAAATCCTCGGTGGCAACAGAGTCAAACTCCTCCCAGAATGGTCTCTCAAGACTCGCCTTGGACGTCCCCTCTGGAACACTGAGGGGGACCCATTCCCTCCGGATTTGAGCTATTTTATCCTGCAGGTATTCCCCAAATTCCTCTGCCCTGCCCCGCAGAGGGGCTTCCCGCGGCCTCTGTGACAAGAGGGAGTGGGTCACCAGAAACAGGGCGGCAGGGTGGTTCTCTGCGGACGCAATAAGAGTGGCGCAATGTCGACGTTTGGCCACTCTTAATGCCACAAGGTAGGTCCTTAAGTAGGTTCTTACCTGTGTTCGGTCAAATTCGGAACGGGAGGATCTCCATCTGCTCTCTAGGCGTCTCTTGTGGCGTTTCATCGCCCTTAGCTCCTCGTTAAACCAAGGAGCCAGGGCGGTTCGTTGCCACCGGAGAGGCCGCAGAGGTGCAACCCGGTCTAAGGCCCCGGCGGCCGCACTATTCCATGCGGCTACCAGGTCCTCCATCCGGGAGCGGGTCAGGTCTACAGGAAGTGGCCCAAGCTCCGTCTGGAACCTATCCGGTTCCATCAGGCACCTGGGGCGGAACCATCTAGGACAATCTGGTTCCGCCTCCCCATGGAGGGGGGTAGCGCCTGGGAAATCGAGCCGGAGAAGTGAGTGATCTGACCATGACAGGGGCGTAATGACTAGATCCCCTACTCCTAGATCCCTCATCCACTGTTCGGAGACAAAAACAAGATCCAGTGTGTGGCCAGTATGTGGCCTCCCTCGTGCGTGGGGCCCTGAATTAATTGAGTCAGGCCCATGGCTGTCATGGAAGCCATGAACTCCCGAACCACCTCGGATGCTTCTCCCATCAATGGCAGGTTGAAATCCCCCATAACTAGAAGTTTGGGGGTCTCAACCGCCATTTCTGCGATCCGCTCGAGGAGTTCAGGCAGGGCCGCTGATGTATAGCGAGGAGCCAAGTATACAATCAGCAGGCCCAGCTGCCTCCCTGGGCCCCATCTCACGCCTAGAGACTCACACCCGGATATCTGCGGCACAGTGAACTCTCTCGGTTCCAGATTCTCCCGTATAATTACCACTACCCCACCACCCCTACCCTGGGCCCGTGGCTGGTGGAACACTCGGTAGCCCGGTGGGCACATTTCCACGAGGGGTAAACCTCCCTCGTGGCCCAACCAGGTCTCCGTTATTCCTGCGAGGTCTGGCACCCCCTCTAAAATCAGATCGTTAATGAAGGGGGCCTTGTTGACGACGGACCTCGCATTACACAACATCAGCCTCAGGCCCTGGCTCTGTAGATCCTGGCCACCTAGAAAGCGGGGGTTGGTACAAATGACCGGGCGCGTCCAACGACCACGGTCTCCCAACCGACTACAAGTTCTTCATCTGTCCTCGCACCCACCCCTCCCTACGACCGTTGGTATAACAAAGCCCTCTATTGGAACGTTATTTTCCCTCCCCCCCACTCCGCTCACTTCCCTCCTGACCACACCTGTTCGCCTGGCTCTAACCACACTCCTGGCCTGTATAACCCTCCCCCCCACCCTAAAACATTTAAAAAACATTTAATTGAAAACCCCCTGATTCCTCGCTTCCTCCACCTCTCTGGGTTAATGAACCCATCATCAAGGTGGGCCCTGGATAGGGAAGGGGGCCATACCTGCGAGAGGGGGGACTCTCGCAGCTGTAACAGGTCTGACCTCAAATAAATAGCGATCTTCTAGCTGCAACAGGGCTAAGATCGTAACAGGGTGTTGTAGTGCTGGCATAAGTTAGCAAGTTAAAAGTCAGGGTTCCATATGAAAGAGGAAAAACGGATATCCATAGTCCACATCCCGGATGGAAAGGATGGTAAACCAGTCCGCGGTCTGTAGATAGGAGCTAGAAAGCAGTTCGTAAAAGGCGATAGGGCAGAGATCCCAGTTAGAGTAAGTGAGTAAGCGGGGGGGGGGGCAGATTGACAGCGAAGGGCAGGGTAAAGAAGTCAGAAAAGCTCAGAAAAGCTCAGGCATAGACAGTGGCGTAGCGTGGGGGGTGCAGGGGGGCCGGCCGCACCGGGCGCAACATTTGGGGGGGGGTGCGCGCTCGCACTCGCAGCTCTGACGATGCCATAGGTCCCTTCTCCGATCCGGTTCAGCTTCTCGAACTCCTTGACGCTCCGGCATCTTCCCAGCTGGAAGGAGAGCTGGTGAGAAGGCTGTTTCTGCGGCTTGGGGGCGCAGGGGGGGGGAAGCAGCCGGTGTATGTGTGTCGGGGTGGGCTGGGGGAGCAGCTCCTGCCTGGATGCAGTACCGGTGCCCGGCAGTTGAGCGCGGACTACACACCCCAGCCCGGGCTCTTGCTCCGCCATGCTCTTCCCTCCGCCGCCTCCCGCTTCCGCACAGGCCAGCTGGAAGGGGCGGGCCAAGAAAGCCTGCTGGGTCGCCCCTGCCCGGCCCCGCCTGCCAGCCAGGAGGGCTTGCTTCGTTCCTGGCCACTGACGCTCTTCTCCGAACAGGGGCGATGGGCACCTGGGCAGCCCTTGCCCGGTGCAATTGGAGGGAGGGGGCTCACCAGCCTCCCGGCCCCACAAGGCAGTCGGTCTATTCCTTCTTTCCTCAAAAGCAGGGACCTCCCCCCTCGCCTGGATCCAACTCCATGCCAAGAAGCCTCTTACTCACTTTAGGAAGTGAAGAAATTCTAAAAGTAGGGTTGCTGCACCTGAAATTATAGCCCCAATATTAATTGATCTGTGCAGGTACAGTTCTGTTCTTGACTTACTGCATTTAACAAACACAAATATTGGAAGAGAAGTTACAGATCCCTCATTTACCTCTGGCTAAGCTTTGCCATTCCTCCTTCTCTTCCCCCACCTCCAAATGTGGCCATGAAGGTGGATTTCCATTTATGGGGGGTGGGGAGGAAATATAGCCCCCTAGGAAATATAAAAATGCTTCTTGCTCCTGATGGTCAAAAGAAGGCTGGGAGACCAAGAGGGAAGGCATGGGGGAGGGGGGTGCTAAAAGCTGCATGGACCTCTCACATTCTGTTGGGAGAATTTCCTGGGTTCCAAGGAAAGAAAACACAAAAAAACAGTTGCTTGGAAAGAAGTTCCCTATTTTATTCAGGTCTAAAATTGTTCAAAGCTTGTTTCTAGGACAGTTGACAACAGACTGGCACATCAGCAAGTTTTATATACCTTTTTTAGCCTTTGGTGTGAGTGAAATACGTTTTTATGACCACGAGAAAGCAGGAAATATTTTTATAGTTAAAGGAAATATTCTGCTTGTTACCTTCTTTATCAGCAGAAACTTTAATAACTGCATAACATTCCCCATTGGAGGGAAGCCTCTCATTTCAGCCAAATACAAAAGGCACCGGCAGTTTTAAAATTTCACACACCTCCGCTCCCTTTGCAGGTGCAAAGCAACCAAGGACGTCAGTGGCTGAAAGCTCATCACCCGGCCTGCAGCCCTCTTGGAGTCCACTTAGCCGACCGTTATTGACCCTGCGCCCGCACGGCGTTCAGACGAGACTCCAAGGGCATATCTGGGATGTATCTGCACGCAACACTCCCCAGACACGCATCCGGGGTCTCGTCTGAATGCATGGCCGACCCGTATGTGCACAGGGTCAAGGCTACCGCAGCGAGCAGGGTCGCATCGGGGGTGCGGAAAGAGGGTGCGTGGCAGCTGGTCTGAGACTGGGTTGGAGTCTCCAGGGGACTTCCAAACCCGTCATCCCCAGCCAGCCAATAGTGCTGCCTGGCAGTGGCGTAGCGTGGGGGGTGCAGGGAGGGCCGGCCGCACTGGGCGCAACATCTTAGGGGGCGCAAATTACTTGCCTTGCCCCGGGTGCTGACAACCCACGCTATGCCACTGGGCGTAGACCCTCATCCTCAGCCTCTCATCTCCATGGCCCATCTCCGTTCCGGCCGGCCTCAAATCTTCCCGCTGGTCTTCCAGCGGCCTCCAGCGGTCTCCAGCGGCCTCCGGCGCCTTGGGCCTCGCTCCACCCCCTCGTGGCTCTCGTATGGCCCTCGCCGGCTTCCCATAAGGGTTCCCCTTGCACATATATGCTAGTCATTCTCGACTATAGGGGGCGGTGCTGATCTTGTTTCTAAGCCAAAGAGCCAGTGCTTTCCAAAGATGTCTCAATGGTCATGTGGCGGGCATGACTAAATGCTGAAGATGCACAGAACACTGTTATCTTCCCACCAAAGGTGGTCCCTATTTTTCTACTTGCATTTTTACATGCTTTCGAACAGCTAGGTTGACAGAAGCTGGGACAAGTAACGGGAGCTCACTCTGTTACGCGGCACTAGGGATTCGAACCGCTGAATTGTTGACCTTTCTGATCAACAAGCTCAGCATCTTAGTCACTGAGCCACCACGTCCCTCTCTCCTCTCTATACTCATCCCTAAAGAACATCCTTGCCACGATACACATTCTCTAGACTTTTCATAAATGCACGTACCTAATAGTGATTGGTTGCCACTCTAGAGATATAGGGATTGCTTGCTTTCCTCATGGTACAATCTGGGGTAAACAAAACAATCTAAGTCTTATAAACCCATGTTTCATATTGGACATATATTATTTGGTTTTGCCATAATGTGCTGTAAAAATAATTTGGACAAAAGAAACTACAGATAGTTTTTGACTTACGACTGGAATTGAGCCGAAAATTATGGTCGTAAGTTGTACCAGTCATTAAGTGTGTCAATTCAATTTCAATTTTCAATTTATTTGTGCTTCTAGACCGCCCCCTCTCCCAGAAGGGACTCGGGGCGGTGTACAGTCCATAGAGAATATCACAAAAATACAATAAAAAAAATTAAATATGTACAGTTTGGAGGAGGTTAAAATGCAATTAAAAGAACTGTACAAAGCTAAATAAATATAATTTTTTTAAAATCCCTAAAACAGACACAACAGATTAAAAAACCCTAAGATAACCAGATAATAATATATTTGCCAGGAGGGACAGTTGTAATTATGCCAGGCCTGCTAATCCGAACAGGTGAGTCTTCAATTTTTGCCGGAAGGAGCGGAGGTCAGAAGTGGTTCTAATGTCGGGGGGGAGGTCATTCCAGAGGGTTGGGCCCATCACAGAGAAGGCCCTACTCCTTGGTGTCGCCCGTTGGCATTGCCTAGTGGACGGCACCAGGAGAAGTCCCTCCCTGTGTGAGCGAATTGGCCGCAGGGATGTATGTGGGAGGATGCGATCCCGCAAGTAACTAGGTCCCGTGCCATGGAGCGCTTTAAAGATGGTAATCAGCACCTTGAAACGCACCCGAAAAACCACAGGTAGCCAGTGCAGCTCGCGCAGGAGAGGTGTTACGTGGGAGTACCTCGTACTCCCCATCACAGCCCGCGCGGCTGCGTTCTGAACCAACTGCAGTCTCCGGGCGCGTCCCAAGGGCAGCCCCATGTAGAGAGCGTTGCAGTAATCCAGGCGGGACGTCACCAGCGCATGAGTGACCGTGCGTAAGGCATCCCGGTCCAGTAGGGGGCGCAATTGGCGCACCAGGCGAACTTGGTGGAACGCCCCCCTCGCCACGGCTGCCACATGGTCATCCATTGACAGCCGGGCATCAAGGAGGACGCCCAAATTGCGCGCCCGTTCCACAGGGGGCAATTGTTCGCCCCCTATGGCCAGCGATGGAATCAGCTGGCTGAACCGAGGTGCCGGTAGCCACAGCCACTCGGTCTTGGAGGGGTTGAGTTTAAGTCTGTTGTCCCCCATCCAGACCCCGACGGCTTCCAAGCACCGGGACATCACTTCAACAGCCTCGTTGGGGTGGTTTGGGGTTGAAATATACAGCTGAGTATCATCAGCGTAGAGGTGATACTCAACCCCAAAACCACGGATGATCTCACCCAGCGGCTTCACATATGTGTTGAACAGGAGAGGCGAGAGGACCGACCCCTGTGGCACTCCACAAGTGAGTGGCCTCGGGGTCGACCTCTGTCCCCCTGTCAACACACATTGCCTCCGGTCGGAGAGGTAGGAGCCGAACCACCGCAAAACGGTACCTCCGACTCCTATCCCCTCCAACCGGCGCAATAGGATACCATGGTCGATGGTATCAAAAGCCGCCGAGAGGTCTAATAGGACCAGGATAGAGGAACAACCTCTATCTCTGGCCCTCCAGAGATCATCGACCAACGCGACCAAGGCTGTCTCTGTGCTGTGCCCGGGTCGGAAGCCGGACTGGCGTGAGTCTAGATACTCGGATTCATCAAGGTGTTGTGGAAACTGCTGCGCCACCACATTCTCGACAACCTTCGCTAAAAACGGAAGGTTGGAGACTGGACGATAGTTAGCTAGCTCCATTGGGTCGAGTGCAGGCCTCTTAAGTAAGGGTCTCACCACCGCCTCCTTCAAGGCGGCTGGTAAGGATCCCTCATCCAATGAGGCATTCACCAGGCCCAGAAGCCAGCCTCGGGTCACCTCCCAAAATGCCAGTACCAACCAGGAGGGACACGGGTCCATTAAACATGTGGTGGGTCGCAGCCGTCCACGCAACCTATCCAAATCCTCGGGGGCAACAGAATCAAACTCCTCCCAGGATGGTCTCACAAGACTCGCTGTTGGCGGCCCGTCCGGTCCACTGAGGGGGGCCCATCCGCTCCGGATCTGAGCGACTTTATCCTGCAGATATTCCCCAAACTCCTCTGCTCTGCCCTGCAAGGGTGCCCCTTGCGTCCTCTGTGACAAGAGGGAGCGGGTCACCCTAAACAGGGCGGCAGGGCGGTTATCCGCAGACGCAATGAGAGCGGCACAATGTCTACGTTTGGCCGCTCTCAATGCCACAAGGTAGGTCCGTAAATAGGCTCTTACCTGTGTTCGGTCAGATTCGGAGCGTGAGGACCTCCACCTGCTCTCTAGACGTCTCCTATGGCGCTTCATCACCCTAAGCTCCTCGGTATACCAGGGAGCCCGGGTGGGTTGTTGCCGTAGGAGAGGTCGCAGAGGCGCAACCCGGTCCAAGGCCCCCGCCGTCGCCCTATTCCAGGCGTCGACTAGGTCCTCCGACCGAGCGCGGGTCAGGGCTACAGGTAATGGCCCAAGCTCCATCTGGAACCTCTCCGGCTCCATCAGGTGCTTGGGGCGGTACCAGCTTGGACCATCTGGTCCCGCCTCCTCGCGGTGGGGGGTAGCGCCAGGGAAGTCCAGCCGGAGACATGAGTGATCCGACCATGACAGGGGTGTAACAACAAAGTCCCCTATACCCAGATCACTCGTCCACTGCTCAGATACAAAAACAAGGTCCAATGTGTGGCCACCTTCGTGTGTGGGGCCCTGAATTAACTGGGTCAGGCCCATGGCTGTCATGGAAGCCATGAACTCCCGAGCCACCTCAGACGCTGCTCCCGTCGACGGCAGGTTGAAATCCCCCATAACCACAAGCCTGGGGATCTCAACCGCCGTCTCCGAGATCAGCTCGAGGAGCTCGGGCAGGGCCGCTGATGTATAGCGAGGAGCCAAGTATACAATCAGCAAACCCAACTGCCTCCCTGGGCCCCATTTCACACCAAGGGACTCACACCCGGATATCTGAGGAACAGTGAACTCCCTCGGCTCTAGACCTTCCCGTATAACTACCGCCACCCCACCACCCTTACCCAGGGCCCGAGGCTGATGGAATGCGCGGAAACCTGGTGGGCACATTTCCACGAGGGGTAAACCACCCTCGTGGCCCAACCAGGTCTCCGTTATCCCTGCAAGGTCCAGCTCCCCCTCAGAGATCAGCTCATTAATGAGGGGGGCCTTGTTGGTTACGGACCTTGCATTGCAAAGCATCAGCCGTAGGCCCGGGCTCTGTAGTTCCTGGCCACCTAGGTTGCGGGGGTTGGTACAAACGACCGGGCGTAGCCAACAGCCACGGTCTCTCAACCGACCTTGTAATCTTCTTTTGTCCTCGCATCCCCCCCTCCCCGCGACCGTTGTAATCAAACAACCCTCTATTGGAATAACTTGTTCCCTCTCCCCCCCCACTCCACTCACTTCCCTCCTGGACTCACCTGTTCGTCTGGCACTGGCTTCCCTCCTGGCCTGGTTATCCCCCCCTCCCTTCCCAGAACCCCCTAAAAACAATATAAAACATTTAGCTAAAAAGCCCCTCAGCTTCCTCTTCTTCCACCTCTCGGGGTTCACAAACCCGTCATCAAGGCTGGCCCCTGAGAGAGCCAAGGGCCATACCTGCGAAAGAGGGGCCTCCCGCAGGCGGAGCAGATCAGACCTCGAATAAATTAAAACGTTGTAATAGTCCCAGTAGGGTAGGGGTGCAGATGATGCAAAGTTAGTAATTAATAGAGTCTCGGTGGAATGGAGGGTAGAAAGTTAATAAATAGAAGAGTCTCAATGGAGGGTAGGGGATATTCCAGTGTCCAGGTGGTACTTGGTACTTGGAGGCAGGGGGGGGAGGGCAAGAAATGATTAAATATCCCAGGTGGTAGGGGGAAGGCAAAGGTAGCAAAAATAGTGGAGGGTAGATGAAAGTTCAGCTTAGCTGTTTCCAGGTGGATACAGCCCCCCCCCCGATGGATGGGGGGGGCCTGGAGGGGTATGGGAGCAGCCAGGAATGATAAAATAACCCAGGAGTCCCTGGCTGCGGCTCCCTCCCTTTGTCTGCCGCCGCAGGCATCTCCCTTTGATCCTCCGACTGTCTCTGCCTCTGGCTGCTTCCCAGCCCTTCTCACCTATCAGCTGATTATTCCAATGTCCTGTTGCATCCCGTTGCTCCCCCTTAAGCCCTTTGATGTCTCTAGGTCTCTGGGGGCCTCCGGAGCCTCTCACCCCCTCTTCCTTACTCCTCTTCTGGCATTTCTGGCTTTTCGGCTTCTCCTTTCGGCGTTTTCGGCGCCAGCGCCGTCTGCGCAATCGCACCACGCCATCGCCATTGCTCTCTCCTTGCTGTTTACAGCCCTCCGAGCCTCTTTCCTCTCCGCTCTTCACCGACCACCCTGTCGGGCTAATATCAGCCTGAAACATGCCTGGGTGGTCGGGCTGTCCAACTCTCGACCCCCTTCGATGGTATGGGGGCCGGCAGCAGTCCCTACCCGGTCGGGAGCTCCATGGTGTTCCTGGAGCTCAGAGGACGACCGCCATTCGTAGGAAGCTCCTCCTCCTAAAATCATCGTGTGACCATGCTTGATTTGATTACCTTTTCGGGAGTGGTCATTAGGCAAAAGCCATAGTTGTTAAACAAAACCATTGTTCACAAAAAAACATTCTTTTTTGCCAGAAACTAAAAATAAATGCTGGTTTCCAGCATACATATCAAGGTCATGTCACTGGGTTGCTGACCACTCAAAATGTGATCCTGTGATGGTGAAGAAGGGAGTGGCTGTGTCCGAACTTTGAATCCAGGTCCTAAGTACTTTTTTGGGGTCTGTTGTAACTTCAAACATTCTCTAAGCCAGTGCTTCTCAATTATTTTCTGTCATGCCCCCCCCTAGGAAGAAGAAAACATTTCGCGCCCCCCCCCGCGCGACTGTAAATAGTATAATTTGTCTATAAAATTGTTATAAGTAGACCTCTGCATAACATAGCACACCGGTCTTTCCTCGTCTCCCACCGTAGTCACATGCTTTCTTTCCTCTTTCCCTCTTGCTTGTCTATCCTTCCTTCCACCCTCCCTTCCTCCTTCCCTTCCTTCCTGCCTCCCTTCCAGTTCCCTCCTTCCTCTTTCCCCCTGCCTGCCTGCCTTCTTTCCCTCCTGCTTATCTATGCTTCCTTCCTTCCTTGCACCTCCCTCCCTTCTGCCTGCCTGCCTTCTTTCCTCTTTCCCTATCCTCCTATCCTTCCTTTCTCCCTCCCTCCTTCCCTGCCTCCCTTCCAGTTCCATTCTTCCCTCCTTCCTTCTGCCTCCTTCCTGCCTGCTTGCCTTCTTTCCTCTTTCCCTCTTGCTTGTCTATCCTTACTCCCTCCTCCCCTTCTTCTCTCCCTCCCTGCCAGCAGCTCCTCCAGCATCCCAGCTGGAAGCAGCAGCACAACAGTCGCCGTTACCAGGGGCGAAGGGGTGGCGGTGGCAAGATCGGGCGACCGCCGCCCCTTTGTCCCTTCCCCAACAGCGGCTGTTGCTCTTCCGCTTCCAGACGGGCTGGCGGGGAGGCGAGCTACCTGCATAAAGACGCCGCCGAGGGCATGGCAGAATATATCCCGGCTTGAAGTGGCAGCGCTGGGGACTGCTCAGAGACTCATCAGAGCCGCGGGCTGGAGCTGTGCAAAAAGTCTGCTTGGGCTGGGGGGGGGGGGAAGGGAGGGAAGCCTGGGACAGCCATGCTTCCCTCCCTCCCACCCCCGCCCGAGCAGGCTTCATGCACAGCTCCAGCCCGCAGCGCCAATGAAAATCCACAGTCCGAAGTGCTGCCACTTCCAGGCGGGATATATTATGCCTCGCCCACGCCGCCCACGCTGTTGCACCCAGATGGAAAGGGAGCCTTCGCGCCCTCCTTTACGGAGCCTCTGGGGGGGCGCGCCCCACTATTTGAGAACCGCTGCTCTAAGCAATCAGTCGTAAGTGAAGGACTGCTTACACTGAGCTTTGCATATAACCAATTGTATCTAAGAATTCATCCTGAAATACAAATTACAAATGAGAAATGAGAATAGAATAGAATGGAATACTTTATTGGCCAAGTGTAGTTGGATACACAAGGAATTTGTCTTTGGTGTATATGCTCTCATTGTAGATAAAGAAAAATAAAAAATTAAAACATTCATCAAGAATCATAAGATACAATACTTCATGATAGTCATAGGTTACTAATAAGCAATCAAATCATACTAGGAAACAAATAAAACAATATAAAATTTAAAGATTCAAGCAACATGGTTATAGTCATAAGTGGGAAGAGATAGGTAATGGGAAGGAAGAGAAGAATAATAGTAATACAGAGTAAATAAATTACTGGCTGTCTGCAAAATCCCAAGCAATGCTTGATCTCAAGACCCCCTTCCTCCCTTTGGAGATGATTAGGAATATTTTGTAGAAATAAAAAGTTGGAAGTTAGAAATGGGGGAGGTGGAAGAGAGAAAAATTGAGTAATTTGGATGGCTGGATCTAAGATAAAGTCTTCCCACCTCAGCCTTGCACAGCTCTATAGCATCTACACATCTTAAAGTTGCCAAGTCTGGAAATAAAAAAACCTGAAAGAACTCTGTTTCAGGTGCTTGAAGTTGTTTTCACCTACTTTGGAGTGCCCATGTTCCCTCTGCTGGGGATATTTTATTACATTTTGAGCAGTGATGGATGGGTGTGTTGTTCACTAGGCACTCCACTATCCATATGGGCAACCATGGCAACTGTACAGCTTGTGGACTTCAACTCCCAGAATTCTTGGGCAACCATGCAAGCTCAGGAATGCTGGGAGTTGAAGTCCACAGGCTGCAAAGTTGCCATAGTTACCCACCTATGCTACCAGTATATACCAAGATTCACTTCCTGTCATTCTCAATAAGTCCTCAAAATGATGTGACTGCAGAGAAAGACCATGGAAGGAAGTAGATTGGACCATGGAGGAGAAAGTCTAGCAAACTGGGCAACATAATAGCATGCATTGCCATCAATCAGTCTCACAAGACTATGGTGCCTGCTCTGGAAAGAGGTAAAGCTGGAGTGTCCTCTCCAGGGGACGAGGCCTGGGTAGATTAATATGGAGGATAGACTGTTACCCAAACAGGAGATCCCCCCTCTCCACGTTGCTGAAATAGTCCAATGGAATGGCAGAGCTGATACGATTGGTTCCAGCTGCGTCGCAGGAGTTACCAGAAGGTGGTTGTACACAGTCATGAACTGCTTCCGAGACTCCGGCTCCGGATTTTGCCTGGAGGTTGACTGTGTCATCAAGGGGAGGACGTATTTTGGATGCGGATTACTTCTTGGAAGGAAAAACCATCACCAGTTGCCAGATGGGAAAGAAGCAGTAGTGGATATAGCCACAAGGCAGTGTAGATTTGTAATCAGAGTTTCCCTTCTCCTGGAAGATGGTTCTGCTGCTTTATCTGCTGTTGGGGTGTAAAGCCCTCTTCCGCCTTCAAAGCTGCTGACTCTCCTGTAACCCTGGAAAAGTGCCATTACGAGGTGCTACCAGCTGGGCCAGCTGGGCCAAGGTTTTTTTTTAAGGAGGTGTTACTCCTCCATCACTCACCCTTTGTCCTGGCTTGTGACAGGCAGAGCCTGGCTTCCCAAACATTGGGCCCAGGATGGTGAGTCTAACATAATAGCATCAGCCTCAATGAAGCATAATCAGAAGCCTAGAAATTCCTAGAGAAAGTTGATAGATCAGGAAGGTCATGGAAAGAAGCAGTAGCAGGCTTTCTTCTGTGGGTCCTGTTTTGGGGTTCTTCTGCAATCTTTTGGCTGGGTTACCTCAGAGCCCAGATCTAGTGTTCTTTCTGAAGAATACTAAACCTGTATAGGAAATAGCCCAAGTGACAGTCACAAGGATGGAGCGCTTAGACTCATGACTGCGTCATGCAAATTGCAGATAACTAAATCAGATACTGTAAAATCTGCCTATATCCACCCTGCTTCTTTCCCATCTGGCAACTGGTGATGGTTTTTCCTTCCAAGAAGTAATCCGCATCCAAAATACGTCCTCCCCTTGATGACACACATCCATAAACCTCTGATGTGGTAAATGTAGGTAAACCATTTGATGTGGTAAATGTAGGTGGCTCAGTGGCTAAGACGCTGAACTTGTCAATCAGAAAGGTCAGCAGTTCGGTGGATCAAATCCCTAGTTTCATGCAACGGAGTAAGCTCCCGTTACTTGTCCCAGATTCTGCCAACCTAGCAGCGCGAAAGCATGTAAAAATGCAACTGGAAAAATAGGAACCACCTTTTGGGGGAAAGTAACAGCGTTCCATCCGCCTTCGGTGTTTAGTCATGCCAGCCATACGTCTTCGGAGAGGTCTTTGGACAGCGCTGGCTCTTCGGCTTGAAAATGGAGATAAGCACCGCCCCCTAGAGTCAGGAATGACTAGCACATATGAGCAAGGGGAGCCTTTACCTTTACCTTTACATTATGTAGGTTACAACTCCTTCTCTCACACATTTTGACATAGTGCTTATATCCAACTTTAACATCACGATTAGCATGTAGGAGTTAAGGCAGTATTACTCAACCTTGACAATTTAAAGATGTGTGGACTTCAATTCCCAGAATTCTCCAGTCACGATGCTGATTGGGGAATTCTGGGAGTTGAAGTCCACAAGTTGCCAAGGTTAAGAAACACTGGGAGAGCCACATTCAAATTCACCCTTAAGTATGGAAATTCACAGATAGCCTCTCCTGGCCCAGCCTACCTCACTAGACTGTTGTTGTGTGGGAAAAAATAGGACTGGATATCACCGTGAGCTACTGAATGAAAGATGTATATAAACCTAATAAAAAGTGATTCTACTTTTTAATAAACATTGCCTGAAAAGATCTGTATCTCTTCCTTTGTAATCCGCATTTTATGAGAAAGAGAAAACAGCAGCATTCCAGCACTCAGTAAACCTACTTAGCATTTACCCCTAATTCCTAAACTGGGGTTGAGGATCAAGATAACAGAGGATGGGCAGTTGGTAGGAAACATGTAGTAGGAATTCAAGTTTTTATGAAGAGAATATAGACCCAAATCTCTGGAATCCAAGATAAGGCAAAACAATCTTTTGAGCATTATATTTCTCATGCAAATAGGTTTTGTGAATGGGATTCATACTAGAACAAATAATGATTTTCTTTAACTATAGTTTGTTGAACAAGTCATAATTTCCTGGTTCCATGGAATATGAAATCAGAAAGAGATTTGTTGGGCTTTGGCATAATATATCCTGGGGCGAAGGGGGCTTTTAAACGATTCCTTGTGGCTGTTTTACGGTTTGTTCAACAACCCATGGTTTATTTCTTAAAACACAGTTGACTAACATCAATGGCTATCTTCATAGCCTGCATTAAATTGAACTCAAACAAACCCCATTGCAATATAGAACCATGCTACCAAATGAGGCAGGGGTGGGAATGTAAACATTAAGAGAAAAAAACCCAATGGAGAAATCATTTGCTTTATTTTAAGCTCTACCCATACACCACACCTGCATGCATGTTAATTTATAAGAGGGCAATCAGGAGCCATTTCCCCTCTTCTTCTTTTTTCTTTTACTTCCTGTAGCTTAACTTTGGTAGACTTTGTTTCTTTTGGGGTCTGAAATTAGCTCCCACAGAGAATTGTGTGTGGCTTTACCCCTCCCGGGTAAACTACTTAAGGTCCCTGCATTTCCTGGAAAGGAAATTGGGGGTGCAGATAGTAGGAGGTGGGGCAGTGTGGAAGGAAGGAGTCGCCTAGGACTGGGCTTCATACAGCCACACCATGCAGAGGTCACACTTGAAAGTGATGATTTTCTCCAGCCAAAGAAGGCCGCCTGGCAAGCGCCCAGCAGAAACCTGGGGGAAAAGCCAGCCTGTTTTCAAGAGACCCCGGACAAATTTGTTGGTTTGCTCCATGGAGAGTGAGACTTCTCTATCACCAGAGAGTAGTAAATGCAGCTATTCCAGCATCGGTGAGGAGAGAGTATCATGGAAAACTTAGTTTGAAAAAGAAAAGAATCGGCTCTAGTGAGCAGATGGAAAGCAAAAACTCTTGTCTGCTAGTACATGCATTAGTTTGCATTAGCCAATTTGGTTTAGTTCAGTGCTTCCCAACGTGGGGCCCACACCCCACAGGGGGGCAATTTGATTTTTAAGGGGGCAATTTGAACCTTGTTTAAACCAAGTTAATGGTCTTTTAAGCTTTCTCTCCATGAATAGAGTTCACTTTTTGAGTAAAGTAAGAATTATATGTCACCGGGAGGGTGGGGGCACTATGATTTTAGAGATGCTTGGGGCATGGGCAAAAACGGTTGGGAACCACTGGTTTAGTGGTTAAGATGGTGGCCTAGAAACCAGGGTACCAGTGAATTCTAATCCCACCTTAAGCAGGAAAGCTGGCTGGGCCGTTGGGCCAGTTGCCATCATTTGGGCTACCTCATAAGGGTGTTGTTGTGGGGTAAATGGGCAGAGGAGTGTTGAAAGAAATGTCCTTCTGGGTTCGGCTCCAAGTGGGGAAAAAGACGAGACATGGAGGCTGCTTGGAAAGATGGTTTAATGGTGGACAGGACCACATGGCTTGAGCCCTGAACAGAAAAGGTGATCACATGCTTCAATGTTGGTGGAGAAGAAGAGAAGGGAGCACTGAGATGCGGAGTCCCTGATTTTATGCCCTCTCTGGCCTTTGATCTTGAGCTTGTCTTCTAATTGGTTGTCAGACTCCCATGGGGCCATGCAGGGGAAACTCTCTAGGCTGCGTTTTGAATCCAGGTTTGGTGAGTTCTCAGATGCCATGTGGCGAGTTGGCTAAAGGGCCAATATTATCATGCCTTAATCCCATCCCCCTGGAGCTGAAGGGGAGAACTCTTTATTATGTAAAGTGGACTAGCTTGGCCTTCTTAATGGCCCATTGACAAAGCGGGGAAGCTGCAGGAATTTACTGTGTTTAAAATGTGTTTCTCCCTTTTTCACATCCAGGAAAATATAATATTCTGCCTTATCAATATTTCCTAGGATATTTCATTTTTCTGGGAGAGGGCTAGGTGATAACTTCCTACAGGAGGAAGGAATAAGATGTATGTTCATAACCATATAAGCGTGTAAAGTAATAAAGGCAGGATAAAAATCTAATGTTAGCCGCACATAGTTTAATTTCAGGTGTTGCATTTGTAGTCACAGAGCCATGCTGTGGGAAGACTAGGGGATTAAGTTGGGCAAATTAGGTTTTTGGGATAAAATCAAACATTCAACTCAACTTTCGTTTTGGGAATTGCTGAGCTGAGAGGTTGGGGGGGGGAGGTAGTACAACCTAGTACTTTGCACACCAGAGTGAGCAGTCAATAGTTTTGTTTACTCCGAGGAAGAGAGGAGGCACATGTAGGAGAGGACATTAACTAGGATATCTAGGTTTTCTGAAAAACAGAGTTGGAGCGATCAAGGTTGGAGCAAAAGATGTAACTGCAAATGTTTATTAGAGGTGGATGGTGAGTTCTGGTGAGTCAGGGGGACCACGAGAGACCCATGAGGGAATCAGGGAATATGCTGAAGATGATAGGGAGATGAATGGTACTGATGAAAGAGTTTTACCCATTCCTAAAAGGGCTACCAATTCTCAAATAACCATTTTATTAAAAGCGAGATGGGCATGGTATTTCCTGCCTGCCTCCACCTCACCCCTCTTGTTTCCTTGCACTCCCACTCCCCTCAATAGGTGGGAACAAATTCCAAACAGCATACAAATGTTAATTACTTGGCATTTTTATTTTCAACAAATATCTCCAGGGCTCAGGATAGTGGTGGGATAAGATTGGTACGCCCCGGTATGGGAGTACCAGTGCCTGCTGGGAGTACCAGGTACCATTCCGGTACAGTGCACCGGACGGCCTGCCCGCCCACCTACCCACCCGCCCTCCTTATCTGTATTTGAGCTGATTGGGACTTACGTGCACTCACACAGAGTGTACGGCGCCTGCGCAATGCTCCGCTGAGCAGCTGGAGCGTCGTGGGCGGTAAGTACGCATGCACTCTCTGCGTGCGTGCATGTGATGGATGCCCAGCCCCATTGCACCGTACTGGTTGCACCGGGATCTGGAACCCACCACTGGCTCAGGAGCATTCTTGGGAGTTAAACAAAAAGTGAGAAACTAGCATCCTGCTTTGAAGAATGCCAGCTTGTCATTATTTGTTAATAAAAAGATGCTTTTTTAAATTTTTAAATATTAAAAGTTTTACTAAGAACATAAAATCTAACACAAACCAATAAAGAGTAAAGGAAGCAGGGAAAGAAAGAAGAAAAAAATGTAGAAAGAAAGAAGAAAAAGGAATAGAAGAAGCTTCCAATTTCCCTTTCAGCAAATATAAGTAGATTATAAAGTTACCTTACTCTGAGATTACAAAAACTAACTTGTTTACATTCAATGTTTTTTTAATCATCAGAACCACTAATAAATGCATTCTTTCCTCATTTCGTGCAAAAATATATATATAAGGAGTTTCCAGGCAGCCATAAACCTAGATAATGTATTTTTTTTTCTCTGATTAAAAAAATTAAGTTAGGCATATTTGCATGTTCCATCATGTTCAACAATCATTGCTTTATTGTGGAGGAATTGTATCAATTTTTTCCATTTCTGAGCATATAATAATCCCATTCATCATCTACAAAAATAAACTTCCACAATTTTCTTCTAGTTACCTGTCCATTAGTCCCCAAAACAACGTTTTAAGATTCAGATATACTTTAATCCAGGTGTGTCCAACCTTGGTGACTTTAAGACTTGTGGACTTCAACTCCCAGAATTCCCCAGCCAGCCATGGGTTTCTGGGAGTTGAAATCCACAGCTCTTGATGTTGCCAAGGTGGACCACTCCTGCTTTAATCTTGAAAACCTTTGAATTCAGGTAAGTGCCTGTGGTTTTTCTTTTTCTTTTTCTTTTCATTTAAGTGGGGCAGGGAGGCTGGCAAATGCTGAGGAGGGCACTGGTGGGCGCACTGTTGCCCACAGACGCCATTTTGGACAATGTAGAATATTTGTGGTAGTTGAAAATGGGACTGTAAATTGGCAGCTTGGGAGCATGGAATTTGCAGAGCAAAATTCTAAGGCGTTTGGGAATATGCCTGTAAAGCGCAATCCTTCTCATTAATCTTGATTTCTGTACTTGATCCCTGTAGATATGCCTTCTACTTCCAGACACAGCTGCCCCACAGCAGAGCCACTCCCCATACATCAACCCAAGGAGGCTCCCAGCTGCAGAGTATATGATCCCTTTGATTTTACCTCTGATGAGCTGAATCCTGCCTATGAATGGCTAAGAAACCCCTCCTTAGCCAGAAAATGTATCGGTAAGTTGTGTCAAGAAACCAAGGAAAGAGGAATGATCATGTCTCAGAGCTTCAAGGATTTATGTATGTTGCACCAAGATGGGAGAAGGGTTAGAACAAAGAAACTGGGGTGTTCAAGATTAGATTTGTATGGATTAGGTGACAAAAGGCCTAAAGGTCAAAAGGATACTGGTCATATTTTTATTGTTTTGTAGTCTTACTTTGATTGTTAAATTTCAGAATTGTAAGCTGCTCAGTTGGTTGAAATGGGTAGCTGCAGAAATAAAACAAACAAACAAATGAAAGAAAATAGAAAAAAAAATCCCTTCACAGGGATTCTGACATGTGATCAAAAAGATTAAGATGGCAGCCTCGATGTTTGATCGTTATGACCACCATCTTTTTCACTGAAAAAAAATTAAGTAAAATAAAAAGGGACAAAATTAAGCTGCCCAAAGTCGCTTTATCAGTGAGATGGGCGGCATATAAATTGAAGGAATAAAAACTTAAAAGAAAAAGGGGGAAAAGGTAAAGAAACAAACATGTACAAAGCTTATGTTTATAGACATATCAATACAGAAAAGCCATAATTTGCTACAGTCATCTTATAGCTAATCTATATTAATTCTGCAGATCAGTGAATAATTTGAACCAAATATTTGTCTTTCCAATGCTGAATATTAAATCTTTTGGTGAGAAGTAAGATACAGAAAATCCATTTCCTTTGTCCAGAAATCCCAGAGGGTAGACATAAACTTCAAAAAATTGTAAACATTTGAACATATTAAGTCTCAGCGACTACATGTGCTGTATTCACTTCTTTCCCAAATGGAACAATGTGTTTAAATAAAACATTTGATTTCACTGCTTTTCCAATGATGTAAGTTCAGTAAGGTCATTTGTAAAATATTTCTTGCTGGGGAAAAAAAAACTAATGTAAAAATCTTTTGACACATTTTAAACATTTTTTTTTGCTAAAATACATAATCAAAAGAAAGGGCTACATATAGAAAATGCATACACGCATACATGCATACATACATTTTAGAAAAAAACCAAAAGGGCATTCTGCTAGCCTCCCTGACTTGTGGCTTCCATCTTAACTTTTTGACACAAGTTATGGACATTCTTTCAAGTTAGAAGAGAAAAAAATCTGATTGCCAGTATAACTTTCTGATCTTCTAGTTTTCTTTGCAGGAACATTATTTTTGGGAAGCCCTGAAAAAAATAGAATTGCTTCTGTAGAATCCTGGACTGTGTTTCTCAACTTTGGCAGCTTAAAAGACATATGGATTTCAACTGCCAGAATTGTCTCTCCATGGAATTCTCTCCAGGGGAATTCTGGGAGTTGAAGTCCCTACACCTTCAAGTTGCCAAGGTTGAGAAACACTGATCTAGAGCAACACAGTCCACTTTGTCCCCAAGCTAGAACAAATGTTGAGCTAGGACTGGTGAGACTCAGTTCAATTCCAGTTCAGCTTCAGCCTTGGAATCTTGCTGAGCCACCAGCTAATTCTCAGCCCAGCAAGTTGTAATGGGAAATACTGGAGGAGGGAATTTAATGCGTGCTAGCTTGAGTTCCAGGAAGGAAAGTGAGACATCCTATAAATATAGAGATCCATTTCAACAGGTTTGTATACCAGGAAGAGTTTTCAGCAGCAGCCCACAGTTTTGTCAGCTGGAGAAAGCAACTTCTGCTAACAATTGAATTAGAAAAATAGCTGGTGAGGCAGTGTCTAACTTTCCTTAGAAAATACACAGTGCAATGAATAAAGATAAGATTAAAGGCATTGGTCATGGTCCACCTACCTTCATGGGTGAAGTCTGTTGAGTCTCAATTGCCAAGAGGAACCAGATGAAAAGCGATTGAGACAAAGACATCTGCCTTATGTGTTTTATATGGAAATGCCAGGCACCAAACATAGATTGCTTGCCATAAGTGCACATGGGCTGTACCCAAAACTCTGGTCCTTCAGGTTGGATGTGGTAATGGTGCCGTAACATGTGAAAGCACTTCCAAATATTAATCAGAAATTTATCTTCAACACAGACATTGACTTGGTGACGAAAGGCAGAGAGACCTATTTCAAGCAGTCTTTAAAGCTGTTTTCCACCCTTGTCAATGTCACTCTTTTATGTCTAGGTGGTGTAAATGTCATTTCAATGCTGAGAAGTATTCTGAGCCCATTCCCGTTGGGTCTGCGATTGACCAAGCTAGAGACCATGTTGTGGAATAGACATAAGATCAATCTGTCTAGGCTATGCCTGGAGCAAGGTTACAAGGACAGCCTTCAGTTCCTACAAGGGTTGCCTGGGATCATCCTCAAATTCCAGCAAAATAGGCCTCTCCGATGCCTTGTACAGCTGGATCCAGGTGAGTCTCTCTATATTTAGCTGGGACCTTTGGCCTTTTTATTCAAGGCTTTTATGTCTCATTTGAGATTGGTATTCCCATCTCAAATGGGATCCCGGTTAGATGTTCAGATAACATTCCAATTAGGTGTTGAAGTCAGTTTAAATGATTTGATCCCAGTAGGTTCAAGTCATTTTAATAGCTTTCGGTTAGCCTTTGCCAATCTGTCCCCTTCCAGATTTGTGGGACAAACTCTCCAATTTTAGGTAGTGGTGTTCCACTTCATGGCAAAGGCACCACCATGGCAAAGAAAGGAACACGGCCTTTCTTTATAATAAACTTCTGGTCACAGGATATGATGTAAAGAGTCTTAGGCTGGAGAACTCCTGACAGTTCTTCATTAAATGGATGAATCATCCAACCAGATCTAGTGAAGCAGGAAAACAGGATTCCTACTATGGAGCCTTTGAATATCTAATTATTTTTTCCCCTTGCCTCTTTTGTAGCTGGCGGCAGATTTTTGTACTGATTATCTCGTCCTAGCATCCAGAAAGAAACTCTGCCATTGCAAGATCCCGGAAAGTGTTCATCATAAAAAGTGGGAACAGAATCGCACTCAAATTTCAGATTTAATCTCAAGGTGAAGTTACTCCTAAAAATGGAATCCAGCCTATAGAGGGCACAATATCCCTATTTTTCTAAGGCCTTTAAAAAAATGCATGTTAACCTAACACTCTGATGCTTGGTGTTAATAGCTAATGAGATTGTATTAAAAGGAGCTTCGGAAATTAGTTCCTCAGACCGGAGCAGGCTAAATGTCTATTTGATTAGAATGAGGCATAGGAGATATCATGAATTATTCAAACATGTATAATATTAGCATTTCTTTTGTGCTGCTTAAGAAGGGGCACCTGGCATATGGTTCACCTACAGGGTTCTTAGAAAAGTAGTAAAAATGATATTTTCTTTTGCATTACATGGCGTCCTTTTTCATGATTTATGTACATTGGTAAATCAATCAATCAATGGATATGTGCAGGTGAGACAGAGTAACTGGTGGTGCCAAGGGCAATCTCCATAAGCATATTGATGTCTCCAGCCTTAAAACCTATGGAAAGCAAAGCATTTACATTTATTGCAGCTTTTCTTCCAGGGACCAATAGAAGGCAAATTAGAATGTAATGTGAGATTACCCAGTGATCTTCAGTAGATGGCCAAGTGGTCTAATTTCCATTCCATTCTAGGCTGCTAAAGTGAAAGTGTGTGTAAAACACTACAAGCATAATTCTTGTATTCAAAATAACTCCTGACCTGAGCATGCGCACAGAGCCTAGTCCTTCATCTAAAAGATGGTTGATTCTATCTGTTTAAAATATGTGTATAAGATACAGGCAGTTAGAGAAATATATTCTCTATAATTTTGCACTTGGCAGACAGGGTTTAAGCAAAAAGAAAAGTAGCTTGAACTTTGGGGCTGTGTTACAGAAATATCAACAAGAAAAGGGCCTCTTCGTTGGACTTTCTCTGCAAGGATTACAGACTCTTGAGATGGGTCTTAGTAAGCAAAATCTATTTCCTAAAATTGCTATGTGATACAATCACATCTTCTCTTTCTTTGCACTCAGAATCTCTATTGCATATTTTCCAGTTATTTTAAAACACTAGTCAATCAGGAATACTGGAGATTTCTGAACAGAATGTAAAATAGGTTTGTATGAACTTCCAGTTTAATTACCTAGTTCTTTTTCTCCCACATTCTCTTTTTAGTTGGATTCAAATATGTGTGAATTTATTTTCCATCTTCATTGAGACAATGAACAAAATAGCAAAGTAAGTTTTATTGATCCATAAAGAAAAGCATCTAAAATATCATAACTAAGACAAACCTTTCATTAGGGCCAGTCAAATGTTGCAAAATGATGAACATACATTTGAATTCAAGTGATCCATTGTTGTGCAAAGCAGGGATGAGAAAAACAAATTGAATCTTGTTATCACTAGATTTATAATTCAACTCAGGATTATAGAGAGTCCATTAAGAACAACCAAACAACAACTCTTTGCTCAGGGCAAAAATCCAACATTAAAACATCCATGACAAGCGATTATCAAGATTCTCCTTGAATATGGGTTCATTGTTGTATTTCACTTCCTGTTAGGGTGTTTTCCTGGCAATTAAATTGGAATTTGCCTTCTTGTAACTGAAGGCTATCGGTTACACATCCCACACTTTGAAGAGGCAGAGAACAGATTGTGAGCTTCTTCAGACATTATCACATTCCTCCTCAGTCACAACCATCTCTTCTCTACATACAGCTAAATGTATTCAGGTATCTCAGTCTGATGCTTCCCAGAGCTATCTCTGTAGTTATCCTATTGTTTTTCCTTAGCATTTTTTTTTGGCTAGAATTTAAGACGCTAACATCAACTGAGGTTTTGAAATGGAAGGTCATGTCACTCCAATAAAACATTGGATTGTGGTACAATTAAGTTTCCCCTGCAAACACATCAAGAGAAGATGGAAAATTATGATATCATGGAATTCATTTCTCTGAGATGCTCAAGGATTGGATTTGGGAGCAGGTCCAAAGAGTTTCAGGGAACCTGAAAGATTTGCTCCAGGGGGATCTGCAATGTATAGTCAAAGAGTCAAGATGGTGGACTCAAATATGTAATCAAAGCTCTGCCCATGTTGTGTTGTGCTGCCATCTTGACTTTGTTGACCATACTCTGGGAACACTCCTTTGCTCCCAATATTTACTCTACAACAGGGGTGTCAAACTGGCGTTGTCATGTAATCACATGATGTATCACAACTCTCCCCCCTCTTCGCTAAACCGGAGATGGGTGTGGCCAGCGTATGACAGAACTGGCTCGTGAGCTGCGAGTTTGACACCCATGCTCTATAATGTAGTGTTCATTGATGGACTTTAAAGCGGATTGCAAGAGGACTAGGTAGTCTTTCTCTTCCATCTTCCATGAAATATGTATGGAAGATGTGTTTTTCTTCTATTTACTGGCTTCCCAGAATCACTGTTTTTTTTTCTTTTCTCCATTTGTTTCCAGAGATTTATAAACACTCACTCCAACACTTCTCCTCTCCGAATGCATCTTCTCAGAAACCAGAGAAGTTTAATATACTGACTCTGATCCCTTTAAAATCTCATTCTACTTTCTGCCTGCCTTCAATTCAGTCCCATACTTTGATAGGAGAAGGGAGTCTAAAATGCAATCTAAGATAGATAGAGCAACTTCCTCCTTTTAATTCCAAACCCAGGAATGCATAGGCAACTTCCATTTTTATCAACATGTACCAGGGGAAAGGTGGACAGTCGCTTAATATTGATTCTGGGTGTTTCAGCAGCTTCACCCCAAAATGGTTGAACAGCTTGTGATAATGCTTCTGAGATACATGCTGGTTTATAATTCATCCCACCCCATTAAAAAAATTGTTCAGCTTGCTTGATTGGATACACAAACATTTGTCACTGTATAAACAGGAAGCAAGTTCAGGGCCTAATTTTGCAATGGTACCATGGGAAAGGTCAATAGATTAAAAAGAAAAGAAGTCTATAGCAGAACGTGTGAGGAGTTCCAGCCTGTAATCAGCTTTCATTCTTCCTTGCAGTGAAGTAATCATTTCTGTCTCTAATGCTTCCAGCTGCATCTGGGTTAACCTCAGATCTCTCTTCCCCACCCCCACCCCTTGACTCAGAACTTCAACGATAGTTCAAAACCGTGGCTGATGCCCATACTGGGGCCTTGGCAGATGTCCCAAAGTCCTGGGTAGACCCATATTGGGAGGCTTATGGTAGAGCTGTCCTTGTAGTCTTCCTAGGGGTATGTAACTAGGGGATGGAATCATGCGGCCATGGGCCATGTAAAAAGGCATTCTCGGTTCTTCTGGGACGTGGCCAGATCCTCGATGTTTCATCAGTTCCTTTGCTGGTGTAGCTTGATAGCCCCATTTCTGTGAAAAAGCGGAAAACAACATAATCAGACTTGAAACCAACGATTGGGTGTATATCTATAGCAGTGTTTCTCAACCGTGGCAATTTTAAGATGTGTGGACTACAACCCCCAGAATTTCCCAGCCAGGGGGATTCTGGGAATTGAAGTCTACAGATCTTAAAGTTGCCAAGGCTAAAGAACAGTAGTCCATAGCAGTGGTGAAATTCAAATTTTGTACTACCGGTTCTTTGGGCATGGTTTGGTGGGCGTGGCAGGGAAGGATACTGCAAAATCTCCATTCCCTCCCTACTCTGGGGCCAGCCAGAGATGCCATTTGCCGGTTCTTCGAACTACTCAAAATTTCCGCTATCGGTTCTCCAGAACCTGTCAGAACCTGCTGAATTTCATCCCTGGTTCATAGGCTTCGCTTTGGGTTTTCATAACACACTATTGTATGATTGCCTAAATTGTGCTGAAGTGATGTGCAGGTAATCCTCAACTTATGAGCACAATTGGGACCAGAATTTCCATTTCTAAGGAAAGTGGTTATTAAATGAGTTGCACCTGATTTTATGACCTTTTTTTTGCCATGGTTGTTAAGTGCATCACTGCAGTAGTTAAGTGAATCATGTGGTTGTTAAGTGAATCCGGATTCCCCCATTGCCTTTGCTTGTCAGAAGCCAACTAGGAAAGTTCCAAATAGTGACCATGTGACTCTAGGATGTGGCAACTGTCTTAAATACATGCTAGTTGCCAAGTGTCCAAATTTTGAGCATGTGATCATGTGGATGCAGCAATGGTCATAAGTGCGAGGACCAGTTGTAAGTCACTTTTTTCAGTGTCATTGTAACTTTAAACAGTCACTAAATGAATGGTTGTAAGTCCAGGATTATCTGTAGGTGCCTGGGTCTGCTTATCACACTAACTTACTGGCTACCTTCATTAAACAAGTATGAACCAAATATGAACCAAATTTAGACAAACATTCAAATTCTTATTATTGTCAGAAGCCTGGCCAATCAAAAATAGCATGGATGCTTCTGTGTTTTCTCCCTAACTATTGCCGATAAAAACATAATGATCAATTCTTCGATTCTAATGGTTATCTATTCATTATTCTAATAGGTTATCAATAATAGATTTGTTATTCTAATAAATTCTCAGCAGCTGGCTGACTACAGCTCCTGCAAAGCATCGTCATCAAACGTTGCTAGTAGCTGAGAGGACAGCATCTGAACATATGCAAAAACTTAGCAACTTGCTTTTACAGATCAGGTGGGGTTACAGATCAGCTTGAGGGAACAGAGATCTTGTCTTCCCCATCTTCACTCCTTACCTGCTGCATTGTGGCACGAAGGGAAAAAAAACACCTGTTGAATACTGCCTACCACAGAACCTTCAAAATACAGGGAGAAGTGGCAACTCTAGGTTTTGTCATACTCTGGTTTTCCTGGTTCGTTCTGGGTGTAGTCTTGATCAATATTGACCAAAGGTGCCATGCTGTCTATATCTATTGGTTGAAGGTGGCGGCTGGAGAAAGGAAATATTATTCATATATCCTTTTTTTCTGTAGGCACTTCTTAGAATTGAGCCCTCAGAGTGGTTGCTGGAACAATTAGGGCATCCTAATTAACAGAGGCACTCAGTGTGGAGTTTGAAGACCAATATTGGGCTCTTTGTGGTAGTTACTAAAGCAAAGTTCTTCAACTTCAGCAACTTTAAGATGGGTGGACTTCAACTCCCAGAATCCCCCAGCTAGCCATGCCATCTTGTTGCAAGACAATACATGAGCCCAGATAGGGTTCTATATAAAGGACATACCAGACAATATCCCCACAACCTTGGGCCTAATATGTGGACTTCAATTCCCAGAGTTCTTTTTGTGGCTATGATGGCTGAGGAATTATGGTAAATGAAATCCCCATTTCTAGAGGGTCTAGGTAGGACAACTCGCTACAGCCAACTTGCCACGGCCATCTCGCCACACTCTTTTCACTGTGGCCAACCTGCCACGACCATCTTGCCATAGCCAACTTGCCCTGGATAGTTCAATGCAAAATAATGTGATAAATGTTATCTGCCAATGTTTCTTTGACATTCTTTCCATTTTTTCCCCCAGTGGAAATAATGTCAAAGAAACAGTGGGGGATAATATTTATTGCATTGAGTTTTCCCGTGTGGCATTGTCCCACAGTGAATTGTTCTACCTCAAGAGGGCTGTGGTGAGATGGCTGTGGCAAATCACCATGGCAAGTTGTTCCATTCCAATTTCTGCATTCTGCCTAGCTTAAGAAAAGCTTGAGCATAATAAAGCAACTCTGTTTTCTATGTGTAACATTCCCCAAGCCTGCCCATGAGGTAATTGTTCTGCCCTTCAAATAATCACAAAAGAAGATAATGTTAGTAATGACCTATAGAGCTGAAGTGTAGAGTGGGCTAACCTTTATTATTAACACAACTTTATTATACATTGGCTAGCTGTTCAAGGCACTGTTTGTCATCCCTGCGGTATTATAGTTTGGCTAGTAGCTGGAAAAGGTATTTCTCCGATTTTGTCTCTCCAGGCATCCTAGATCAGAGCATTTCAAACTTTTTCAATCTGTAAGGCCTGTTAAAAATTTCCCAAAACTCCAACCAAGGCAAAGATCTAGTGTTCCAAAATTATCTCTCCTCTCCTCCTCTTCTCTTTTAGAATACAATTCAAAAACCAAAAACTATTCATTGTTTGAGAAATATCACTCTATAGAGGGATAATATTCAGTTACAACAACATAATACTATATGAAGATATAGGATTTTGAATACGTGAACATCATCCATTGATGCTAAATATTTATCCTCATTTGAGCCCTGTGCTTACAGGAAAGAGGGCAAATTCTGTGGTTCTGAAATCAGAATACCTAACTATTTGCCAATTTTAAATAATTAACAGCTTGATCAGGCGGTAGGAACGTAAGTGGGGAGGGGGAGGTAGTTTGTAGGTGTGGTCTAGCTGCATGAAAATATCTCAGGTTGGCCTGGTTCACAAAACATATAAGGCTACAATGTGGTTGACTCAGGTACTGTGCAAGCCTGTCATACTGGTGGCCCGCAGGCCGGATCCCTCACACGCAGGTCGGCAGGCCCAGCTCCGCAAAGGCAAAAAACATTGTGATATGCCATGATATGTCACGTGACACGATCAAGCGGTCTACACCCAGCCAGTTCATTAAAAGATGGTTAAGGAGATCATGGCTTAGCATATGATGCAAACATAGCCACTGATAAATCAATATCCCAGTTGCTTTCTTTCTGTGTGTTTTAAGGTAACAATAAAATTTAAAATTCACCAATCATATTTGATACCTTTAATTCATGTAATTAAAATGGGGAAATATGGTCCTAATATGTGTGGAAGTTTTGGGAGGGATTTGGGGAGTGATAATTTGGTTTTCACAATAATCAAAACTCCTGACAACACAACATCCCCAAATTTGGTTTTTGCAGCAGCAGGAATGCCTCAAGAAGCACCAAATGTTGGACCACAGATGGACTTTACAAGCTTTTTCTTCTATACACATCCATAATTCATGGGAAAGCAAAACCAGAAAACATAATTACTGCTCTTTTCAGGGTCTTCCATTTGACCTTCTGAACAAACCAGGATTAGGCAGTACTGAAATTATTGGTTCCTATGGAAACCTAAATTACAAGAGATATTTGGATTCCTGGGGAGTTGAGAGTTTAAGCTGCGAAGGAGAGGGGAATAAGCGGAAAATCAAATGTGCTTTATGGAAGGAAGAGTGGGGGAGGGAGGCATAAGCCATATTTTTCTCTAGAAACTGATTCATGCATCATTTTATGAACAACATAATGACACAGCAATCACATTTGCCACGTAACTTGAAGAACATGGATCTGTGTCACCTCTCTCACCAGAATAACAGAATTGGAAGGGACCTTGGAGTCCCTATACTACTCTGGACAAATGGCTGTCCAATCTCTTTTAAAAACCTCCAGTGATGGAGCATCCACAACATCTGGAGGCAGGCTGTTCCACTGGTTAATTGTTCTCACTGACAGGAAATTTCTCCTTAGTCCTAGGTTGCATCTCTCCTTGATTGCTTTCCATCCATTGCTTCTTGACGTGCCCTCAGGTGCTTTGGAGAATAGGTTGATACCTGGCTCCACCTTCTTCTTAGACATTGGAAAACTGCTATCATGTCATCTCTAGTCCTTTTCACTGGACTAGACATACCCAATTCCTGCAACCGTTTTTCATATGTTTTAGCCTCCAGGCCCTATAACAGTGATGGCGAACCTATGGCATGCGTGCCACAGGTGGCACGCGGAGCCATTTTTTCAGGGCACGCGAGGTGCTGCCCTGTCAGCTGAGTTCACCGTTTTTAAAAGCCATTTTTCGCCCTCCAGAGGCTTTATAGGAGCCTGAGGAGGGTGAAAAGAGCCTCCCCCGCCCCCCTGGAGGCCCTCCGGAGGCTTCAGGGACCGTCCGGTTTGCTCGGAGGGACTTCTGGTTTGCTCGGAGGGTTGCTTTAAGCGTTCCGAAGACGTCAGGGAAGCCTCCGGATGATACCTGAAGCCACCAGAGGGTCTCGGGGGGGGGGGGAGGGGGGAGGCTCTTTTCACCCTCCCCAGGCTCCTATAAAGCCTCTGGAGCCTGGGGAGGGCGAAAAAAAAGCATGTAAAAATGGGGGGGAGTGCCTGTTGTGCGCGCATGCACACTGGGGGGGTCACGCATTGCATTATGGGTGCGGCACGCCCGCACACGACCCCCCCTGTGCTCCCCCCACTTGTGGCACCCGAGCCAAAAAAGGTTCACCATCGCTGCCCTATAACATCTGAGTTGCTCTTACTCTGCACTCTTTCCAGAGTCTCAACATCTTTGTAATAATGTGACCAAAACTGGATGCAGTATTCCAAGTGTGGTCTTACTAAGGCTTTATAAAAGCTTTATATTTCACGTGATCTTCATTCTATCCCTCTGTTAATGCAACCTAGGATTCTATTCTAGGATTGCAACCCAGGATTGATCAAACCATTCCCATTATTTGCCCCCTCCCCCCATTTCACCAGATTGGCTTGTGAACAGAAAGGTAAGACAGTAGCTATATTCACTTATCTATAGTTATACATCATAATTCAGCATGTACATAACATGCTAATGCCATGATTTCCAGTTTGCAATGGATAGGTTTGCACATTATAAATGTATGGAATGGTAGCTTGATAGCTTGGAAGCTCCCCCTGAGTGGTACAAGTATAGCCAGCAGGGGTGAAATGAAGACAATCCCATTTCTTTCCACTTTTTCAGAGTGCAAAGTGCCACCCGCTTCTCTCTTTATTCTTTCCCTCTTGGGTGAAATCAGGGTGAACCATTTATGCTGTCATTGTTTTTGAATTGGCATAAGTGAAAATAATGACATGTCTTCCAACTGCTTTACTGAAGATTGCAAAGTGGAAATGGGGCCAGGGGACAATTTGGTTTAGTTACTCAAAGGTCCCAAAGTCCAGTGTCCACGATCTGGACGATCATGGTTGTCTCAAAGGTGCTTTTTGAAAAGCAACTAGACTTTTTTGGTTTTTTTCTTGAAAAGATTTCACTTCTCATCCAAAAAGTTTCCAAATTCTCAGAACTAAAGAAGATATTTGGGTGAGAAGAAAGGTTTTCAAGGAAAAATCCCCAAAAGTCCAGTTGCCTTTTGAAAAGCACCTTTAGGAAGCAGCATGGTAACTAAACCAAATTGTCCCCTGACCCCATTTCCACCTCGCAAACCTTGCTAAAGCAGTTGGAAGACAAGTTGTCATCTTTTTTCACTTCTGCCAAGTCAAAAACAATGACAGCATAAATGGCTCACACTGATTTCACCCAAGAGGGGAAGAATAAAAAGAGAAGCTGGTGGCACTTTGTACTCTGAAGAGGTGGAAAGAAACGGGATTGTATTCATTTCACTCCTGCTGAAATCTTCACATATACTACTCAGGGGGAGCTGCCAAGCTGTCAAGCCACCATTCCTTTACATAACACTTAGTCTAAATGTTTATGCTACCCAAGTTTCTGGTTTGGACCAACCACTGAACTGACTACAGTTAAACCAACGTTAATCAAATTTGGCAATTTTAAGACCTGTGGACTTCCGTTTCCAGAATTGAGGTACACGTGTCTTCATTGCCAAGTCTGAGAAATACTGGTTTAAGCTGAGTACAGCAATATTTGGCAACCGTGGCAACTGTAAAATGGGTGGACTTCAATTCCCAGAATTATAGGAGTTGAAGCCCACCCATCTTAAAGTTGCTGAGGTTGAGAGACATACAAGCTTGGTTGAGAGAGGACATAGGGTTGAATGCAGTTTCCTCGTTGCAGGCTTGAGTATTTGGTGGACATATTTGCCACTCCAGTTTCTGAACTTTCTTGTGGAAATGCAAGAATAGCTTAATTTTATTTATCAAGAATGCTTCTCAGTCATTGCCTTGCCCAGGAATCCCATTTTTGGAAGATGTATTTCTGCAGAACAAGAAACTAAGCCAAGGCTCTTGTCACAGACCTGTTTTGGGCAAAGACCAAGGCTTTAGTCAAATTGCCTACCACAGTGTTTCTATAACCGTGGCCTTTAAGATGTGTGGACTTCAATTCCCAGAATTCCCCAGCCAGCCATGCTGGGTTGATAGAGAGCACAGAGTTGAATGCAGTTGCCTCATTGCAGGCTAGAGTATTTGGTGAACGTATTTATAGCCTTAGGGTGAAATAATCGGCACTACTTACTTTAGCTTCCTCAGCGGAGTCTATACCGTTTCGTCCCCAGCCTGTTGTGCTCGATCCAGACAGTTGGCTTAAACAGCTGAGGTCCCATAAGGACTTACTAGGGCGGGCCCCGGTTGTCTTGGTAGCGGAGAGTCGGTTTCGTTGGACGTTCCTGTAGATATCGCTAAGAGCACTGGGTCCATCAGGAGGTCTCTTTTGACCCCCTCTAGAATGGTCCACACCCCGCCATGCTGCAAGTTGATTTCGGAGAGATGCTTTGGGAGGACAGGCAGGTAACATGGGGTCTTCAGCAGTAGCCGGTGAAGCTAACACAAGTTCCCACTCACCTGCCTGGCTCTTGGCCACAGGTTGGGGGGCCACTGAGCGTCGCTCTGCAATTCGGTGGGATAGCTGCACCCCATCCAACACACTGACATATGGAGTCACAACTGGCTCATTGGTGCTAGGTAGCGGTGTCACAGAAGCAAGCGGGAGGTGAGGGGGCGTCTCCAGGGCTGGCAGGGGGCAGGAAGCCGCATACAAAGTGCGAAATTCCTGGTCAAAGGCTTCAGTCACTTCTCCCGTAAGGCGAGTGACCAAGTGGCGGTTCAAGCGAGCATCAGTCCAGGTGAAGCTGTTGGGGGGGAAAAGATAATTTTAACCATACGCATCCTAGTGACTTCAGTTTCTGAACTTTCTTGTGGAAATAAAAGAATAGCTTAATTTTATTTGCCATGAATGGTTCTCAGTCATTGCCCAGGAAGGCCATTTTTGGAAGATGTTTGTGCAGGATGGTCAAAAAAAGTCAAGATGGCAGCCATGAAGATGCAATCAAAGTCCTGCCTTCTCTTTAACTGTGAGCCACACAAAAATGGGAAGAACTTTGACTGAAGCCTTTTTGTTCATCTGTGTACAGATAGTCCTTGACTTATAGCCATTTGTTTAGTGACTGTTTGAAGTTAAAATAACACTGAAATAAATGACTTATGACCAATCCTTGCACTTACAAACATTGCAGCACCCCTACAGTCACATGATCAACATTTGGGGTTTGGCAATAGGCATGTATTTATGACAGTTGCACTGTCCCAGAATCATGTGATCACCACTTGCAACCTTCCCAGCCTGCTTCTGACAAGCAAAGTCATGAGGGTGGGAACCAAATTCACTTAACAACCACATGATTCACTTAGCAAGTACAGTTCAACTGTGACAAAAAAAGGTCTGAAATATGGCACAACTCACTTAACAGCTGTCTTGTTAGCAACTGAAGTTCTGGGCTCAATTGTGGTTGTTAAGTTGAGGACTACTTGCAATGGGCAAGGCAAGAGACTCGAAGAGACCCTCCCTAGTTTCTCAAGTTGTAAAGGAGATTGGGACGGGGCAAGAATTGTACTCTCAGACTTGCAAGATTTATCCTTGCAGGATAAGCCAGATAGAAATCACAACCAGATGAGTGGATTCTACTTTATTGTAAAATTATATTAACACAATTTTGTAAGTCTTAAAATACAATTCTTCTTCTGTCTCCCTTACAGCCTGGGAAACTAGGGTCTTTTCACAGCCTCTTGCCTTACCTATTAGTCACCTGCGGGCTATGCTGTCTTTTATCTGAGCATTCCCTTGGCAGCATCTCTTGAACTCAGTCCTCCAAGTCTTTCTCTTTTAACATTACAGTTAGACATTATAGCAGGAGTCCCCAACCTTTTTGGTCACATGGACCAGCAGCAGTGACCTCAGTGGTTTCAGCGGCAATGCAGGGGGAGGGGGGAGGGAGAGTTGGTTTGCACATGCAATCTAAATCCTGCGCAGGTGCAAATGAAGCTTCATGCAATCATCTGCAGCTTCAGTGGCCAGGTTCCCAAAGGGCTACAGCCTGGGGGGTGGGGTTTGAGGACCCTCTGTTATAGGACAGGCAGACATGACAGGAGATAGACAGTCCCTCAATAGGCATTCCCTTTGAAATGAAGGACTCTATAGGGGATAATTAGCACCTTAGATTGCACTCACTGGTAATCAGTACAGCTCACATAAAAGAGGTGTAATGGACTTATGAGTAACAAAACAATTACTCATAACTGCCGAGATTGCTGCATTTTAGCCCAGCTTAGCTTCCAAGAAATCTTCAAATGTAACCACAATTATGCAGTTGTCTACGTGTCAAGGGGCCAAAGCATGAAAGACTGTGAGAGGAGATTTCCAATCCAGGAAGGAGCATAGTTAGGGCACCAGATGAATTTTTCCAAAGGTTGTCTTTACTACAGGTGCTAGGTGTTCATGGAGCAGGGACTGTGAGTTCAGAAGGACCACAAACTACACACCATCTCTGAAAGGATAGAAATCACTGGCACAAGAAGAACCAAGTACCCACAGCCACATGGCCGAGTCAGGGTTGAGTTTGGGTTCTTACATGTGCTTGGTTGGATTTGCTCTTTGTCTTTCTCCAACAGCATTTCTTCTGCTGTTTTTTCATCTAAAATTCTTCAGAAAAAGAGTAATGTAATCCAAGGCCCTTGTCCACAGTCCACACCTTAGTCAAATTGCCTACCATAGGTTTCTCAACCTTGACTGCTTTAAGATGTGTGGACTTCAATCCAGCATGGCTGGCTGGGGAATTCTGGGAGTTGAAGTCCACACATCTTAAAGTGGCTAAGGTTGAGAAACAGTGGCCTACCATATCCAGAAGAAATATCCCCAAACTCTCTCTGAAGCCCAATCAAAGCCATTAGTTACTTAGGATGGACCATCTCAATAGGGTGTCCCTCCCTAAGACTTGTCTCTTTAACCAGTGTACAGGTTGTCCTCGACTTACTGCCATGGAACCTGAATTTCCACGGCTAAGCAAGATGGTTGTTAAGTGAGTCAGGTCCAATTTATGATCTTTTTTGCCAGGGTTAAGTGATTCACTGCAGTTGTTAAGTGAATAATGCAGTCATTAAGAATCCGGCTTCCCCTGTTAACTTTGCTTGTTGGAAGCTGGCTGGGAAGGGATTGCAAATGGCAGTCACATGACTCTGAGATACTGCAATTGTCTTAAATATATGTTGGTTACCAAGTGCTCAGATTTTGTACATATGACTGTGGTGGGTGTAAATGCAAGGACCATATTTTTAGTGCCATTGTATCTCCAAACAATTGCTAAACAAATGGTTGTAAGTTGAGGACTTACAACTGCATCTAGATTGGTTTTGCCCTATCAAAATCACTGCTGTCCAAAGAGATAATAGATAAATATAGAGATGGAAAAGGCATGCACGAAAAAAATATGATTAAGAGGGCACGACAGAAAATTTATCAAATTATGCATGGTACCTCATAAGCCGATTATTTTTCTCTAGTCACATCAGAACATTTAGTGGAATGACTAAGCAGTAGATTCAAGACTAGACAAAGAAATTTCGTGTATGCAAGACTTAGTTCATTTGTAGGATGTATGCCATCATTTGTGGTAATGCTGCACTATTTTCGATTAAGATCTATGGGGTTTTGTCTTCAAGGGCTTTATGCTCACCTCAATTTTAAAATTGAAAGTAAATTCCTATGAATTTACTCACCCTTTTTTTCATCTGGCTCTGGTCGACCATTCATTGAATTCCAGTAATATAGAACAAAGATCTGACAAATTGAAGTTAGCGCATTCCTACTCTAGATGGCTTTTTAATATAATCTTACAAATTCAGCACAATTAAACGAAGTCACCATGGTCTCTGGCAGTATACCTGTCCTTGGGCATGGCCTTCCCTCCGGAATACATCTAACATAACACTAATGTGCTTCAGGCATCTTTTAAACACTCGCTTTTTAAAGTTGGCATCTTCTGGCCCTTAGCAATTTTTGATGGAATGCCTTTAATTTTGATTTTTAGATCCTAAGATTTGACAGACTTATAAACCACTTCAAGGTTCTTTGCAATAAGCAAGAGTATAAAAATACTTCTAATAAATAAACTATAAATAAATAAACCTTTCAACCCCAGTTGCTTGGAGACAACAATCTGAAAGGGTTATTCATGCTGGGAAATATTCACAAAGCATCAGATCTGCCACTGTGGGAAACAGGATCTGGCAAAGTTCATCTTGTATTCACTGAGAGGGATAGGTCAAGCAAACATACTGATATAGACCTATCATTTTACTGTTAATCTGTTTACAATCAAGGTTCTCTACTTAAGCTTAAGTGTTTAGTTTGAGTTTGAGTTTATTTAATTTATAAACCGCCCCCTCTCCCCGAAGGGACTCGGGGCGGTGTACAGACAATAAATATACAATAGGACAACAAGGCAAAACATAAAACCCAGACAAACCAACTTACACATACAGTCCGTACAATAACCAAACTAACTATTGTCTTAAGTTTCTTACGGAAGGAGCGGAGATCAACAGTAGTTCTAATATCGGGGGGGGAGGTCGTTCCAGAGGGTTGGGCCCATCACAGAGAAGGCCCTACTCCTGGGCACCGCCCGCCCGCATTGCTTAGCGGATGGTACCTGGAGGAGTCCCTCTCTGTGAGAGCGGATTGGCCGCAGGGATCTGTGGGGTAGGATGCGATCCCGCAGATAACTAGGTCCTGAGCCATGGAGCGCTTTAAAGATGACAATCAACACCTTGAAACACACCCGAAAAGCCACAGGCAGCCAGTGCAGCTCGCGCAGGAGCGGTGTTACATGGGAGTACCTAGTACTCCCCATTATTGTCCGCGCGGCTGCATTCTGGACCAGCTGTAGCCTTCGGGTGCATCTCAAGGGAAGCCCCAAGTGTATTGTATGAATGCATCCATTAAGTTATATAGAAAAAGGATGCTTTTATCCATTTCTTGGTTTGCCCTGTCCAGTAACCACAAACTGAATTACAAACGAGTCAGACCATCTGGCTTTATCTACAAGCCAAAGGAATTAAAAAAAATTAACTCAGGATAACAACAATGCAAATGCAACTCAAAATCTTTAACTGGCCTAGTTAATCAAGTTTAGTATATAACGTTTACTGATGCACATCCCAATCGGGATCTTCTGTTTGAAATATTAATAGAAAGCAGTTGGGTCTGCTGAATTGTAGGGCGGATTAAGTCAGATTCAATTCGTAGAATCGGATGAGTTTTAGACTTAGAGATAAGCTTGTTCCACCTCGCGCAAGACAAAATCCACAAGACGTTTCGATAGTCATATTATTAAGCCACATGTGGCCAAACCATAACACCTACTCCATCAGAGAAGCATTTACTACCTCATAAAGAAGGCAGTATCACTATCAACCAGTTCTCACCATTAAAACAATTTCTCCCAATGTTGACTTCTATTTATTGCTTATAAGTAATAGCCTTAATCATCGAGGATCAATGGAGATTAGCCATGAAAGCCATCTGCTGAGAGGCTAGTGGGCTTCTTTGTGCCATTGATAGGCCGCTGTGAGAACCGACCGCTGGACTGGATGGCAAAGGGTCCAATCCAGTGAGGCACTCCTTGTATTCTTACACTCTTAATCCTGATCTCCACAACTATAAAAAATGCACTGTGGCTTTACTCGGTGCACTTTGGCATTTTGACCCAGTGATCAGAGGTGGTATTCAGCAGGTTCTGACCAGTTCTGGAGAACCAGTAGTGGAAATTTTGAGTAGTTCGGAAAACCGGTAAATACCACCTCTGACTGGCCCCGCCCCCATCTACTTTCTGCCTCCTAAGTGCCAGCTGATTGGGGTGAGAATGGAGATTTTACAGTATCTTTCCCCTGCCACGCCCACCAAGCCACACCCACAGAACCAGTAGTAAAAAAAATTGTAGTGCCAGATGAACCAATCACCAAATCAGTGGTGGGTTGCTCTTACCATCGCTACCAGTACGCTGATCGCGGTCTGTCTGTGTATGCACCTGATTTATGCTGCGCATGCATGCGCAACCCACCAACCCTGCAACACCCAGCTGCTTATTGGGGCATGCACCGGCTCTACATGCTGTGCACGTGTGCACATTGTGCCTTTTGGCATAAATACAGCTATAGAGTGTGGACAGGCAGGTGGGCCAAATGAGCCACTGTACCGGTACACTTTCAGCTGCTCCAGCCCACTACCGGTACGGCTGTATTGGTCAGGACCCAACTGTCCGTGCACGGCAGCAACCCACCACTGCACCAAGTGTGGATCTGGTGAGATCAGGAGCGGCCATCTTGGCCAATATCACAATGATGTTTCCAGCTGACCGCACTTTCCCCTCAAACATTTTAGGAAAAGAGAGGAAACAAGGACAACATTCACACAGATATATTGTACTGGCCAGACAGAAAAAGAATCAATAGGGATAAAAGAGCAAAGAGTCTGTTTTACCCTAAAAAAAAACAAAACCCAAAACAAAACAAAACTGAGCTGCCAAAACTGGAAAATCTTCATTTTATGGGGTCACTTTAGCCGTCTCTCTCTGCCAGAGGCTCAAAGACAGGGCTAATTTCTTCTACGTTGAGATTACAAAGGGGGGGAAAAGAGATGAGTCACTCAGCAACTAATCTTGCATATTTTAGAGGGGATTGCTCTCAGTCTTAACTCAGAAACAAACGGGCTACTATGTTTGCATGAAATTCAAGGGTATCTGCAGAAAAGATGTTTTTAAAAAAATAATGACAAGCAAAATCCCATCCTATACAAGCAAAGCACCACCTTGACTTCTGTTGACCCTCTCTGCAGACACCCCTGTTGACATCTTAGGTCTTTGACTTGATAAGTGTGATGTGAACGTGGCTACTTGTTTCATTTTCTGGGGTAATCCTTCAGATACTTGAAAACAGTCTACGTGGCCCCTGCTGTTGTTTAATCTTCAGCTCTCCAGGCTAAATATAACCTATTCTGAGTATTTCATTTCTGTTCTGTTGAGCATTTCTTTTGACACAGATACGTTTAGTTAGAGGAAGTGTTGTTTTTTTAAAGGAAATTTCTCAAGATGTAATAGACAGATAGCAATCCCGTTTTGCCAGTTTTCGTACAGATTTCCCATGTCTAAGCCCTATTGCCATAACGTTCCCTCTTTAACCAAGCTGTAAGAAGAAACAAAAAACAAAAAAAGCCTTTGGCATCTCTTGCTTGCAGTTTAAAAACCACCATAATATTTTATTCACATTGTGAAAGTCTAAATCATAGGCAGGAAAGAACTTTAGCACTACAAAGGCCTACATTCACAGAGCAAAGATTTAGTGAGAAATTCCTGTTTCAGCAATAACGGGAAATAATGAGCTGAATGTGCAGCTATAAAATAAGGTTTATTTCAGAGGAAGCAACAATCGTATTTGGAGAATTCCAAGTGAAAGCATGGCTAATTACACATTCACTACCCAAGCTTTGTAATTCAGAACCAAATTTCTTCTAGAAAGAGAATGGTTTTGACTTCCTGATTAGATCTTTTTGGAGAACTTTGATATTTCCACAGTTATACAGTATCATTTTAAAGTGTTTTGGCTCCCCACAAAGATTCTCACTGGTGGTGTCTCAACCATATTATATAATGTTTTTCTGCCGGGCTGTGTTAAAAAAATCTGGATTGCCAGAATTTTAGAGGAATTTTAGTTTAGATAGTTGTGTGGAGAAAGAGGGTGAAAACAGCTTCTCCCTAATAGTTCCCAGACTGTTTTACTTATATTCCTTTATTATTTTCATAAATAACTCAAGGTGGCGAATATATCTAATATGCCTTCCTCCTATTTTCCTCACAACTGGGCTGAGATAGAGTAACTAGCCTAAATTCACCCAGCCACTTTTCATGCCTAAAACAGAACTCGAACTCACAGTCTCCTGGTTCCTAGCCTGAAGGCTTAACCACTAGACCAGTGAGGGCTAACCTTTTTGTTGTCATATGCCAAAAGCGCACATGCGCGATAGCGCATATGCACATTAATACCCATAATACAATGCGCACGCAACAACCCTATGTGCCCTGCCCCCTATGAATGCACGTGTAACATCTCACGGATCCGTGCATAACCCCCCTGCACCACATTTGGGGCTTAGTGGGCTTCCCTACAGCCTCCTGGGAGCAAAAACGGGCCATGGGGGGACCCCCCGCATGTGCATGTGACTCCCCCACACACACATGCGTGTGCATCTCCCACATGCACCCCCCGCGCATGTGAAAATCAGCTGGCCGGCAGGAGGCACGGCTGCATGCACGCTGGAGCTGAGCTGGGCCGACAGCTCATGTGCCAAAGATTTGCCATCACGGCACTAGATCAAATTAGTTCTATGTTTTATGGTGCAAGTAGTCTGCACTTTCGGTCTTTAGGTGAGGAACAAAAAAGTAAAGGGCTTACAAAATGGCAACAAGCCTTTTCCCCCTTTCCCCACCCTTCTTCTCAATTTTGCCATGTTCATTTCATCAGCATCGGAAAAAAGAAACCAAAATGCCAATGAATGGGGTATGCGGCAGAGCCACTGACTCCTCTCTTTAGATAGGGAGAACAGCAGCAGGGTGCCAGGAGAAGGGATGAAGGGCATTTCGCCAGCAGTGAGAACTGACCTCTCTGTAGCTCCAGAGGAAACACCGTGACATTTTGCAAACATATCCTCTGGGGCAAGACCCGAGTTGAAAATTAATTGACTAAGTTTCAAAAGTGTTTACAGATCAGAAGGTGATTCATGGCTTTCCAGACCAGTCTAACGTGGCTGATTTGTGCAGCCAAGGAGATTGGGTGAAGTAATCGTGGGGGAGCTTGTTGAAGACTATTGTACAACTCTGGGAAACCCTCTATAGAACCATGTCTCTGATATTGTACGGGTCTATATATGGATAAATTCTATTTGCCTCCCATCCACAAGGAAGTTGAAATGGTGACATTTATCTTCCTTTCTGTGGATAATCCTAATAAAATTAAAATGCCCGTTTAATGGACTGTCATCATGATTAAATAATTTCAGTCTTCTTTAAAAAATAAAATAAAAACCCTTCCCTGATAAATCGCATAGAACCACATTCTGAATTGAGGAAGTAGGAGATCACTCTTTTACATGCTCATGTAGGGTTGGACTACTAGAAGACCTTCAAGATCCCTTTCGACCCTATGATTCTATGGTCACCTTTTCCTAAAGGTGTACCAAAATTGTGCGCCCGCGTGCTATCACGCCTGCATTCATGCCCATCCCCTGCACATACTTGCATGACCCCCCCCCCTGCGAATGCACACATGACCCCCCACTCTTCATGGGGAGGGGGTTGCCCTCCCCAGGCTTCAGGAAAGCCTCCAGAGCTTGGGGAAGGCAAAAAACAGGCCCAACAGGCCAAGGTTGTTCCTGAACTTCTGGTTGACCCATTGGACCTCCCCAGGCTCCGGAGGCTTTCCTAAAACTTAGGAGGGTGAAAAATGACCCCATAGGAAGTTTGTTCCTGAACGTCCGGTTTGCCCAGTGGACTGGTGAAAATGGGCTCCCACAGCTCTCTGGAAGGCTGAAAATCAGTTGGCCAGTGCGTGCATGCACGCTGAAGCTGTGGGCAAATATGGCTTCGCATGCTGCCTGTGGCACGAGTGCCATAGGTTCGCCATGACAGGACTAGAAGAACTCCAAGCTCTCTTCCAACTCTGTTATTCCTGAAAGCTTCAGTGTTGGATGGTTCATCAAGAGGTGCTCTAGTGTTTGGAGGCCTATAAGTATATATTTCAACACACATAGATGTAGACAATAGAACCATTGGTTCTGTGGGACACTGCAAATGGCCGTAAATGAGGGCTGATTGCTAAGTGTCCAAAATGCAGTCTCGTGACTGGGGAATGACAGCTTCATTCCAAACTCCTAACCCAACCTTTATCAGTGGATTTGCCACTTGCTGTTTAGAGGCCAAGTTAGGAGTGAAGAGCAAGAAACCTTTGGGTAGAGATCCACAGCTTTTCCTTTCTCCTCCGCCTCCTGCTCCTGCTTGTTCATCATCTGATCATAGCATTGCTATTTAAAACTACAACTGTGTAAAAAAGCTGTGATACAAATGGAATTACAGGTAGTCCTTGATTTATGACTGATTGTTTGCACACCATTCAGAGGTACAACATCCCCTCTCCCCCCAAATGGTATTTACGACTCAGTTCTGGAGTTTCGATGGCAGCTAGTCATGTGACAGCCTTTTGGGCAATTAGCAGGCAGCCCACATTTACGGCAGTATGCCACAATTTATGATGTTTTGGGCAAAAGTCAGCATTTACTTCCAGTTTTCAGCCAAAACATCCCGTAGTAAACAATGAGTTTGCTTAACGACCGTGGAATTTGCTTAAAGACCGCGGATTCACTTAATAATCATGTTGATTCACTTAATGATTGCCTTAAAAAAAGTGGCAAAATCGGGTCGATCACATGAAGACCCGCTTTACAACCATCATGACTTAACTATTGTAATGGACAGGCTCTGTTAACATTGTAAGTTGAGGAGTACCTTCATCCTTCGTCCAGTGCCAGGATATAGACATTTTTCACATCACAGATGCAAAGATTTAACATTCCAAAAATATCCTGATTATTTTATTGCTTGAAACTTTTTTTTAAATCAGAGGAACCCCCTCAGGAGGCCGATGAAGGCAAACTGAAGGAAAAGGGAAGGGCCTCTCAGAGACTGAGCCCCATTGCACATATTCCCCTTACAACAGTTGGTGACCAGGCTGTAGGTGACACCCATGTAGGCAACAGGTTGCTCTTTTCCACAATTAATGGAGCGGGTGCACCCCTTATTCTGGACATCTGAAATCCCCAAGGCAACCCCTTCGCCCACAAAGCAGTCTTCATCTTCAGCGCAGCTCATCCTGAGGCCAGGACATGTTGTTGAGGAAGTAATTTCACAAAATAAGCAATCCTTGGAGACAGTGGAAGGCAGCAAGCAAACCAAGACGCACACCAGGCTAAATGGCAAAGAACACTTCATTGCAACTCAGGGGAGATGGGGCTTTTGCAGGGTGGACCCTTTATCGCTTAAGAGTGGTACCGAAAAGTGCCAGCTTATTTCCTTTTTGCAATGCTGCCGTCCTCACCAGCTTGCTAAAGGTTGTGGCTTCAGAGACTTCAGAAATAAATCAACTTTTCCAGCTTTCAATCCCAATGTCCAAAGGAAAAATATTCAGTTGATGGTATTAGGTTTCTGCTTTTTAAAACTTCTCTTCTTATGGCTTCAACAGGAGACTGCAGTAACTCATCTCTAATATTCTGAATCTCAGTTGCTTATATCTAGGAAGTCTGCCCAGCATATAATGGCATCTAATCAACAGAAGGTATTTGGCTTTAGAAATAAACCAGGATGCCTTGATCTGTACTTCTCAAAGAGTAGTATTTGTTTTTGTTTTTAAGGAGAAAACTAGACTTATGCACTCTCTGGTTCCAGAAATTCAGGTAAGTTTCCACTTCACTCCTTGGCTAACCTCTAGTAATGATTTATAAAATCCACCAGACACATAAGAAATTTTTTGGCTGATATACAAGAACTTTCCAGACACTTAATGTCAACTGGTCTTTCTTGAGGTTGACTTTTTATGTAAAGCTACAGATCCCAGCTTTTGGCTTTCCGCTCCTTTCACTCTTTCACAGTCTTTAGCCTTGCTACTCTAACCCGCTGAAAAAGTAGAATGAATCTCTGGCAACAGCCTCCTAGAATCTGATAACTGCTTAAGCAATGACATCACAATAGGTGCCAAAAGCTAGTATTTGGAGTATAAGATCACCCAGTGATGTCACAGAGGAGTGATGTCAAATTACGTGATATCATATAAAGAAGGAACAGCACAAGGTATACTAGTATTCTCATAGGCAAAAGATTGGATGAAGTTTCCTGGTGGATGGAGGATGAAAAGGAGAGTGAACAATTCCTGAATTCTTAGAAATGGTAGTATTTGGGATCTCAAGAGGAAGAATGTGGATGGGAAATTGGGAAGTGAAACTGGGTTTCCCGAAACTGAAGAAACGACTGACCACAGGGTTACTTGGACTAATCTTGTGATTTCAATAGATCATGATCCATTTAGCACAGAGTTCTCTCCAGTTCTGCTGCCCATATTCACCCATCAACCACTAATGAAGGCAAATATACTATACGTGTTCTAGGATAACAATGCTCGAATTTGGATCAGACTCCAGCACCAGATTGGAAGAACACAAGTGAGCGGTCAGACGAGGATACCCGAACTCATTGGTAGCCTCGCATTGCAATGAATAAGGACACTCATTTAATTCCGCAGCTACTAAGATATTTGGCTATGGAGGTACAAAAAGATAGCTAGGGAAAGCTGTCTTTGAAGCCTGGGAATTGGGCCCCTTGTCAGTTGAAAGGTGTGCTGATTTACCACCAGCTTATCAAGCACTTAGGATCCAAGGGCTTGGCAGCACAAGGAAATGGCAGTTAATTGCCAGCCATCAACACACCCATCAGCCAATAGGAAGGCACCACATAAACACGACTCAAGAGCACCTATTCCGATAGAGAAAAGTTCCCTGAAGATGGGCTTCAGCAAGAGTCTGAAAACTCAGAAGCATAAATCTCTGGTTGTGGTGACCAATCCAGATTTGATCTCGCATCACTCATCAACCATTTAATTTCTGCTGCAGACAACTGAAAAGCGAACCAGGAAAGACCTCATCAGTTGCATCAAAACCAGTTAAACTTTTCTTCCACCAGGACTTGTATGACTCCCCAATGAGGGAGGTTTTCCGATTAAAACAGCAGAGCTTTAAGTTCACATATGGGTTCTCATTCCCTCCCCGCTTTTTTGGAGGGGGCATACCTGGAGGCACCTAATGTGTGTAAGGCAGGCTGCAATGGAAGGCAGGCAGCATTTTCTTGAATGCCATGCTGTCAAAAGCATAACTTCCTGTATTTCTAACCCATTGTGCATCTCATTAAAGGCAGAGAGATTCTGCCTTTTGGGAAAGTGACAAAATAATCTGTCACTCAACTTGGCAGACTTCACTGTGAGTAGTTATGGAGAACAGACGGATCAGTAGCAGAGCTTCCAGCATGGAAACAGAATGAGAGACAATCACTCCTCTGGGTATGTGTGCGTGCACACACAACAGTTCATACCTAATTCAAGGTTTCAGAGGATCCAGGACAAGACATGCTCAGTGGGAGAGGCAAAACCAAAAGTCAAATCAAACCACCCCCCTTGGGTAGAACTGACCCAGCTGGGCAATTCTTATAGGGAAAAAAAAACATTGGAAATGTGAATGAAGAGGTAGCTTGAGCCTGCTTGCCCATTTTTGAATGTATTGTTATTTGTTACAAGTCCCTTTTCCACTAGCAAGCAACTGTATTAGTGATTTTTTTTAACCCTGATAACCTTAATTTTAGAAACCGAAGTCTACACGTCTTGAAATTGCCAAGGTTGAAAAATCTAGGTCTATAGAAACACTCAACTGTTGGGCCAGAATAATGGTAATGATTTTTTTAAATCACTTCAGTGAGGGCTGAGTGATATTATGAAGATGCTTAAAGTCACTAGGAGGGAGGTGGCCATTAATGGACTCATGATAATCACGTTATCTCAAATCTTAAATTTTGTGAATTATCCTGCACCTTCTCCTTTCACCCGTAGCTTCTGTTGTATCTTTGGAATGCGGAGTCCTGATGGTTGTTTCTCCCTACAGACTGACAGGGGTCAAGTTTTAAACCTTCATTCAAGCATCCTAGAGCTGTTTAGCATTTATAGTGTTTATTATTTTCCCTCCATAACTAATACTTGATTACATATCTTGATGTTCCACAACCCTCTGCAACGTCATTGAGCAGCCCCTAATCAGGGTACAAAGATGCTCTGATATTGCCCTGGTCTTTTCCCCAGAACTCAGTTGAGAGACCTAAAGGTCCTTCTGGTTTCAAAATAATAGTTTTCCTCTCCTTAATTTTTACCATGGACACAATTTAGGATATTTTATCAATGATGCGGTGGCTGACACAGTTGGAGCTGGGATCTACTATTGGCCACTTGTAGCTACTGTGGGCACACTTTCTCTAGTCACAGAGCATTGCTTTATATGAGTTTTGGCTTGGCCTGTAGGAAAAAATGGGCACCTAACTTCTGCAAAAGGACCTGTCCATTAATATCTATCTGATGCTGGCTGAATTTGCCTTGCCTTAAAAAGATAAGGAGAGCTACACTTGCTCATCTCGTTCCTGAAGCAGGATGGAGCTCAGCCATTGGGTAAAGAAAAACATGCTAAGATTGTCATCTGGCTGGTCTATTTCTTTATGTGATTTCTAACCCATTAATGAACCCTGGGTGTATCAAAATATTTCTGTGGTACTCTCATTGCTATCTCCCTGTCTCCAAAAACTTAACATCTCAAAATCACGGAGAGAAGAAATAACATACAGAAAGTTATATAAGCATATCTATACATGGGGAATGTACACAAATCCAATTATATATGTTTCCACTGAGAATGGAAAACTGGTGTCCTTTCTTTTGAGCCAATACTTTTAGAGAAGGCAGATGAATCTCTCTGCATCTTCAGATGTGGCTGAATTCTAACTCCCATGACTCCAGAAATCTACTCTAATAACCCTTGGTGCATCGTTCTGACATTATCTATCCCCAGACACAGTCCCTTCACTGGGTTGATCCTAGGAGTTAGGATGAGGAGACCATAACCAAAGCAGAAGTGATGAAGATTGAAGAGGGTGGTTAGCTATGTCTTTGACTAACAATATGTGTTCTTCCCCAAGTGTCTTGTGTTATTTTCCATTACATCACAGTTTATCTTTCCGTACCACGAAGAGCATCAAGGTCCCCTTTGGTTTCATGGCCATAACCATCTTCATGGCAGGCAGAGGAATTTATAATCATCTCATGCTTATCCAAGCCTGTAAGCAATTTGATCCAAGTAAATTCCCAGAGTTATCTGCATGGATCAACCAACCCAAGGAATCAGAGGTGGTATTCAGCCAGTTCTGACAGGTTCTGGAGAACCGGTAGTGGAAATTTTGAGTAGTCCGGAGAACCGGCAAATAGGCTGGCCCTGCCCCTGCTGCCTCCCAGCTGATCTTTTGTTGCCCTGAACAGAAGAACAGAGCTGGAAAGCAGGTTAGTGGGGTGGGGAGGGAATGGGGATTTTGCAGTAACCTTCCCCCAGGAAAGGGGAGGGCATGGGGATTTTGCAGCATCTTTCCCCTGCCACATCCACCAAGCCACGCCACACCCAGAAAGCCATGCCTACAGAACCGGTAGTAAAAAAATTTAATCCCACCACTGCAAGGAATCTTCTTTTGGAAAACGTAACCATGCAACATGAACATGAGAGCAGAAGTCCTTTCGAATTATCATTTCCTTCTATCACACATCATTCTTCATCAATTCCTACAACCAGCCTCTGTTTCGAGCTGTAAATATCTCCATTTGCAATTCTAGTGTCCTGTAATTAATCCCCTACAATTTGCTTTGCGGTGAAGCAGTAAACTTACTTTGGTTTCTGAGAAACTTTGGAAAGTTACCAAATTAAGCTTCTGCCTGTTAATTGAGAGTCACATACCTTCCCAAGAGAGGAGAATATTACGCAGAGCTTAATGAGTGATCGGATTCATGCAGAGAAAAGCTTCACTAGCTGATTTCAAATACTCTTAAGGGCACAGGACTGCTCTTGATCAAAAGCTGACATCCCCAGAGAGGCAGTTTGCAGACCTTGCAGCTATAAAGTATTCATGATTTTGCCACTTTCTGGATCCAGGATCCACAACAACTTCATTTATTGCACAGAAAAGCAAGGGTCTTACCTATAGCTGCCGGTGATTGCAATTTCTCCATCAACCAGCAGAAATTTCTCCTTCAGGGTTCCTGTAATTTGTTTCTGGCTTCTGCTTTGGAATGAACAGCCATGAAGAATTCTGACTCGCAGGTTCTATGCAAGAGTACAGTAACAAAAAAGCCTATATATAAATCAGTATAATATATACACTGCACTTAGATAATCAGTTACTCCTATTTGTCCAGAATATTATTTTTTTAACAATGCTAATTTCCAGATATAGGGACCTCCAGGATTGAAAAACAAGTGTAGGAAGTTAGCACCCACCTCTCTCCTAGAAGAATGAAATATTTTAGGAAATATTAAAAAGGCAGAATATTATATTTCCCTGGATGAGAAATGGAGAAACATGTTTTTTAGGCAGGAAGCAGACTCACTCTTAATAGCCCCCACCCTCCTCAATAGCCCACAGCAGATGTCACACTTAAGATATAAGGAGATAGCTAGATCTATTCATAAGCAAATGCCTTCACCCAAGATCCAACAAAGGGTAGGATTAGCCCTCTACCCATCTAGCAACAGAATTCACCACATGGCACCTGGGGAGATTACATCACCCAGCAAGATTCAACCAAGCTTGGGACTCTTCAAGGTTACCCCTGCATGGCCCCATGGGATTCTGACAACCAATCAGAATACATTTCTTACACAGGATGAGGAAGCTGTAAGGGCGTGGCCCAAGAGAGGGCATAAATCTCTCTCTCTCTCCCACCCATGTGCTTTTTCTTGGCCCAGGATCTCAAACCATGTGGTCCTGTCCACTGTTAAACCATCTTTCCAAGCAGTCTCCATGTTTCCAATGTCTTTCTTCCCACTTGGAATTGAACCCAGATGAACATTTCTTTCAACACCAGCAAGTCCATTGATAAGATTTCTAACCAATGACCTACAAACATTGATCTAGAAGAAACATCACTGACCAATCCTGCTCATCTAGAAAACAGCATCTTTTGAAAAGCTGCTCCAACTGATCGATTCAGTATCAAAAGCACTGTTCAAAGGCCACAATTAAAGATTTTTCAGGCTTTTTTTTGTACCCCAAACCACATTTCAAGGGATATCAAATTAGTTCAATGCAATCATTGAAAAATATTGGCTCACATACCCAAAAGGAGAGCATTTTAACTCAATAATCTTGAATTATTTTACCTTTAAAAATTTGTACCTTTAAAAGAAATCAACTATATTTTTTATTGGCTGAGATACAAGAAGGTACCCCAATGGCATGCACCACATATGTAAAATTAAAATATGCTAATCATACTTATTTTATTCTATTTGCATGTCCACCTTTCTTCAAGATACTCAAGACTTTATTTATATGGCTCATATGCCACTCCATTCTCAAGGACTCTGGCTTATGACTAGTAAAACAAAATATATCATTCTTTCTAATGTGAGACCCCTAGTAAGCCCTTCATACTAGATCTCATTGTGTAGGCAGATTTAACAATCTAGCTGTGATACCTTCATTGTTTTATTAGCACTATAACATGATAAAGTAGATTTCACAAAGGATATCTAGTCAATTTTGTAGCCAAGTCAGGATTTGTAATCAGAGTCTCACCCAATATTTTGGAGATTTTTAACCCCTGCATGATATATTATCTAACCAACATTAAACAAATACAATTAACAAGCTTTGCAAATCCAATGAGAAGCACTTTGCATTTAAAATTAAAGGAAGTTACAGCTATGATTTTGATGAAGATGATATAAATCCCATTCTCAACCCCACTATCTATTTTGACCAGAGAACCCTCAATGTTTCAAACTATTTGCTGAGTAAAACTAATTCTAAAGACGCCGATTGACAAAATCTTGATCCTACGTTCAGTTAATGCCAACATTAATGTACGTGTATTGGGGGAGAGGGCATTTAAAAGCAAACCATATGATAATTAATTGAACTCATTCCATGCTGAGATTCTGCTCTCCAATGGGTGCTGCTTGGAAACGGAAGCCTTCCCCTATTCACCTCTGTGTGACGGACATTAAGGCATGTTTTCTCAGCCATGGAGAGGAAGGAGCGAAGATGCTGCTGGTTGAGCACAAGATAAACAGGTACCCGCCGCCTGATTGCTGCATCGTACAGATCTAAGAGAATATCAGGATCTGTGAAAATGTCCATGACTATAGCAATCACCTAGAAAAGAAACAGTTTGCTTGTGAGACCAGCAAAAAGTTTGCAACCTTGCTTTCCAAATTAAATCTCCTTAAAATAATAGTAAAGTGTGCCAAATCCAGCTTGCAGAATTATATGAAGCAAGAGTATGCATATCAGGATATTGATAGAGGAGGTTTTTAAAAAGTCAATATTTTTTATTCAAACATTTTGATTTGTTTTGATACGTCCTCTTTGCCAACACCCATGGTGCACACACTTTACTTGATTTATATATTATTGTGTGGGCTCAGACATCTTTGGGTTTTGGCTATTCTAATATTCTAATTGACCCAAAAGTGCTTTTTCAAAAGGCAACTGGACTTTCTTTGTTTTTCCTGGGAGGCGTTTCGCTTCTCATCCAAGAAGCTTCGGAATGGAAGAAGCTTCTTGGATGAGAAATGAAACATCTTCCAGGAAAAACAAGAAAATCCAGTTGCCTTTTGAAAAAGCACATTTGGGACAGCCATGACCTGGATGACTGAGAATCTCCATAGATATTTTTGTAATTGACTTTCCTGGGTAAGGTGATAAGTGCTATAGGCAGGCTCAAATTACAGTCATAATTCAAGGACTATCTGTATATTATGGTTATATCTTTTGCTAGCTAGACTAATGTATTAAATGTAGTTTTAATGAATCGGAAGTCACATCACTTATCAGACCAGTACATTAAAACACACTAATATTTATGCTTTACAAAAGTGGAATTGGCAGGCGTGATGTACTATCATGGTATACTATCAAACATGATGTACCCGAGTATCTTCAAACAGAAACATATTTATGCTTTTAAACTATTATTTCACCGATATGCTGGCTTACGATGCACATGGAAATTGACAATGCATTGCCTTTTTGGAAGGGAAAACAATTAGATAAAGATTTTTGTGTGACAATAATATGAAAATGCCTGTTTTGGGAATATGCTATTTTCTGCAGAATAGCTTTGCTAAAACTCTCCACATTTTTTCTCACTTTTTTTTTCCATCTCAAGGAGGAAAATGTCCAATGCTACCTTTCCTTCATACCTTGTGGGCTTGTTGGATACAGCTGCGTACCAATTCCTTAATATGTGGCGCTCCTTCTCCTGGTGGGTGGGTATAGACCTCCGCTCGGGTAATTCCTTTCCAAGCCCCATTGTCTGGCCACCCTAGCTCCAGTTCTGGGGGTGGATCATCTGAACGCTGAGGCCAGTAGCTGAGACTAGATCCCTTTGCTCCAAAGCTGTAAGTCCCTGCTCCGCCTGAAGGGGGAGCCTGAAATTCTTCTGCTGTTGCTGCAGCCTTTAATTCCTGCAGTTCACCCTCCGACAGAAAGGGGCGCAGCTTTTCACGGGAGAGGCACTGATTGAAGGCTTCCTCACCATTGGCAAGTAGAGCTTCAAGGGCCAACCGCTGACGTTCACAATAATAAAATTCAGGATTTGATTCAGTTACTTTAATGTATGGCTCTTCGCTCTCCAGGCAGTGGATCTGGGATCCAGCCATGGCCTTTGACAACAGAACAATGCAATTCTAAAGTGTCTATAGATACCTCTGCTATTTTAGCAAGTCCCAGTCCTTACTGCCAACGTTTGTGATGCTGGATAGGAGCAACGCTTCCTGGTCCAGCCTTCAAATCTTAGAAAATTAACGTAAACATTTCCTTTAATATAACTCCTTGTTCCCAATATTTTTCTAAACTCCCGAGAGGGAAACTGGTTCCCCAAGTGCCTGTTAATATTCCTTTACAGTAGTAACAATATCCTTGATTATATTATAGTTCTATCCTTTAATCCTCCACCTTGATTCAAAGGATGATAGTTGGCCATCTGACCAGAAGAAAAGAAGGATACAGACTAGTCTGGTAAGGACTAATCACAGCATTAGTAATGGCTGTTTCTCCCCATCTTAACAGGCTTTTTTTGGTGAAAAACTAAAGTAGAAGGAACAAAATAGGAAATAAGAAATTGTAGATGGTAGGGGACCTTGGGGCCTATTTTATCCCATCAGGATCAAACAATGTACTCTTTTAATCTCAAATCTCAGTTCCAGTACCAGAGTAGAGAGAATTAACAACTTAAACCCTTATTTTAATAGAGACTTAGAACATATCTATAAAGGTATCAGGGTGTGTTCCTAACAATCATTGCCTAATATGGTGGAAGCAAGTGCTTTAAAACATGAAATAAATACTGTAATAAAGACAAATATTAGGAGAAGGGAAAGACAAAACCACAATATCTACTTATATGTTAATTTAGCTGTGGCACTTTCTAAACAATAATGCCTATAATCCCTTTTGTTGCAACTTCTCTTCCTTCTTGTTGATGGCTGTGATCGAGGAATTCGTTTAAACCCTGGATTTGGCTACACAAACCTCAAGTTACTGATCTCCTTCTAGACACCTCACCTCTAAAGGCTTCGTATGAGATGATGATATTAAAAGAGCTCAGGGGTGAAATGCAGCAGGTTCTGACAGGTTCTGGAGAACCGGTAGCAGAAAATTTGAATAGTTTGGAGAATGGCAAATACCACCTCTGGCTGGTCTCAGAGTGGGGAGGGAATGGGGATTTTGTAGTATCCTTCCCTGGCCACACCCACCAAACCACGCCCACAGAACCGATATTGAAAAAAAAATTGAATTTCACCACTGAGAGAGCTGGTTGAGTTACGCAGAGAAAGAAGGATGTTTGGATTCTGGATGAGCAGAAGCAGAGAAAATGAAAGAGGCGGGCACGTGGGGCAGAAGCCTAGATTGAAAGGAACAACATGCAAATAAGAAAACGTAGAATTTGGAAATAAGAAAATGGATCTAAAGAGTCAGGAGAAGGACACCTGAGAGCAGAAATTTGTTAGGTTTTCACAATGGAATTCTACAACAGAACATCAGAATATCTTGCTTTGCTTAGACATACATGGACATCATGAGGACATTTTTCTGTTTTTTAACTAGATCTTCTATCCCATCCATTCCACAATATCTGAAAACAGCCTGTGTTTGTGCATATGTAAAAAAAAAAAACCCTTTCATATATTTCCATAAAGTCCAAACATTCCTCCTAATAGGTTATCCTGAGAAGAAGTCCCTGTTTTTTCTTTTCAGATGTTTCCACGCTTGCAATAAATAGCTGCTCATTTACATTCATGAAAATACATAAAAAAACATTTAAAAAACAAGCACATTTTTTTCTGGACCCAAATATTGATTCTGTAAAAGCATCTTCTATGGGGCTAGAAAAGAGTCAGAAATTACCTGCAACCAAACAAAAAAATAATAATCTACACTCATTAATTGCTGGGATATTTGTTATACTATGTGGTTGAATGAACAATTGAGAAATATATCTAGATTTATCGTGTTTTCTTTCCTGAAGCAAATAAACAATGTTCAGTTCTTAGCTAAAGCAAACTTGCTTTCTTGAGTCATGTGAAACTCAGAAATTCTCATAGTTTCCAGCCAATAAAAGCCACAAAAACTTCAGAGAAGGGCCAGTGAATGACAGACATAAAAATCCCGCTTTTCAATCAGCCAGCAAAACAATGTTCTAATTTCAGATTATGGGAATTTGTTATATATTTGTCTTGACAGGTTAATCCACATTCCACAATCTTTCCTTCTTTTAACTGATTAGCAACAAGGGGTTAGGGTTCACACCTGTAACATCTGGATTCTCGTGTATCAAAATTTCTTCTTCAACTATCTTTTAATTCTCTTGTCGTTTGGATGTTAAGATGGTTTCAGGAAAGCTAGTTCAATGCTCTGTCCCATTAGTATACAGTCCCAGTCTAATGGTTGGGGGACATGTTACATCTCTTCATTTATATAGAAGTAGAAGGGGAAAAAAACCTCTGCAAGCAAAAATCACCAGTTTGTGGAAGGATAGTCTCGCACAGCTGCAAATACATTTGCTTGAAAAAGCATCCGTTCTTCTGGTCACAGCTCCTGTGGTGTTCAGGAAGAGAAAATAGTTCAATAAGATTTTTTCATTTTGGTGTATTCTTAAGGGGAGCGCACGAAATAGTACTTTGCAAGAGGGATGGACCAACTGTGGCACCCCAGATATTGCTAGAGTACAGTTCTCATTATCTTCTCTGCCCATGCTGGCTGGAGACAATGGGAAGTGAAATTCAATATCTGGAGAGCCAAATATTACATATTATTTTTCAAGGTTGTGATTATCTTGAGAAATGGTCATTTTTTGTTCAGTTCTTCTGTAAATGCAGCAAGTCAGGCATAGGTAAGATTTTGGCCTAGTTTGTTTGTTCTTAGCTCACCTTTTATTGTGACTGTGGATTTGAAGGCTTTGTGAAACTCTAGTGAGAAAGATTTGGTGATAGAAGTCATGGCCCCTATTTCTCCTAGAAGACCAGGAACACACTATGGGAATTAGGAAGTGTTTTATTTATAAGCCTACCTTTCTCCCCATTTCACTCATGCTTTTCCAGGAATACCCTTACACCCCATTCCTTTAAAATGTCCTGTGCCTTTAAAAAGCCAGTTTGGCCTAGTGGTTAACTCATCAGACTAAAAACCTAGGAGACAGTAAAATCTAATCCTGCTTTAGGCATGAATAATGTCTGGGTGCCTTTGGGCTACAGGTAGTCCTTGACTTACCACCACAATTGAGCCCAAAATTTATATTGCTATGTGAAACATTGAGTTTGCCCCATTTTACAACCTTTCTTACCACAATTGTTAGGAGAATTATTGCAGTTGTTAAGTTAGTAACCTGATTGTTAGGTGAATCTAGTTTTCCTACTGACTTTGCTTCTCAGAAGTTCGCAAAAAGGAGATGACATAACTTCGGGACACCACAACCATTGTAAATATGAGTCAGTTACCAAGCATTTGAATTTTGGTCATGTGACTATGGGGATGCTGCAACCAACATAAGTATGAAAAATAATCCTAAATCACTTTTTAAAGTGCAGTTGTAACTTTGAACAGTCACTAAATGAACTATTGTAAGACAAGGACTACCTCTCTCTCTCTCTCTCTCTCTCTCTCTCTCTCTCTCTCTCTCTCTCTCTCTCTCTCTCTCTCTCTCTCCCCCCAACCAACCTTCCAGGGTTGTTGTTATTGTGAGGAAAAGAGCAGGAAGAAGAAATATTAAGTATGTTTGCTGCCTTGGGTTATTTATAAAAATAATAAAGGAGTGTAATAAAGGAGAGTAAAAAAAAGGGGGGGGGGGTACAATGGAGAAATCTTACTTGCTCTCCAGAGAATGCTTTCTTCCTCTTAAATGTGCAAAAGCTCTTTCGGTGAAAGTGGAGGAATGAAAAATTGTGACTATTGATCCATACAAACCTCAATTAAGATGGCCAGATAAAACCAGAAGTTACAGCCCCATCTGTTGTTTGTAAAGTTGCTAGTTGGAAGCCAGTTGTATAAATTCCACCTGGGCACCATCACCTTTACAATTAGCCACATTTTACCCACAACTGTGTGCCCTCCAGACATCATCTCCCCCTCCCCCATGTACCATTTGCATCTCCCTTATCAAATGTGGCGGGGGTGGGGGGGAGACAAGTAGGAAGGTCAGCTTCTCACCATCTCTGCTGCCTGCTTCTTATTCATCTTCGCAAGCCCTGCTCAATGCTGCCTGTTTCATCTCCCCCAGTTCAGGGAGCCTAGCAGCATCTCGGAAAACCCTTCCTGACTCCGAATCCCTACCTTTGAAGTCCTTTCTTTGGCTCAAGAGGAAGCTTGTGGGAGACCTGCTCTTCCCCTCTGCGCTGCAGGGCTTACAACTCCACTTGTCCTTTTGCAAACATACCTTCCTCCTTAAGAGTTCCGGGTATGGATCCTCTTTCGTTTCACCTGCTCACCTGTTGTTTCAAACGAGAGGCAAAGGGATGAATCCAGAGGCTGGATTGGAAGGTTTGGGTCTCTCAGCTTCTCTATCCTCCCCTATTAAAGTTTGGCATGTTAGGGGAAACTCCTTCAGCTACTCGTTCCTTTGTCCCTGTAACCAGGCACTCCGCAGACCATGCAACGCACCGATCCAGGAAGTCCAGGGCTTGTCTGAAATTGCAGAGCACCTGTTGGGAGCCTGGTGGCCAAAGGAAATTGGAGGCATCGCCCTCCCTTGTGAGCAAATAATGTAGCCTGCGGAGAATTGTAATTAATGGGACAAACCTCAAAGCAAGCAAGGGTGAAGGTGGGGGGGGGGGGAGGGAGAAAAAAACCAGGCTGGAGGCTTGACCTCTCATTTTAACAAGATGGGAGGGGCTATCCCTGCACTTCCATCTTAACTCTGGGGGATGCCGAGGGGCAAAGGAAATCTGATACAGGATTTCTATGCCAGGTTGGGTTTTCTAAGCAAGCTTCTTTTTGTGGATGCAGAATGTCAGTAGATATTTCTGCAAATTCAAAACCACATAGGAAAAGGCGCATCTTCCCTCCAAATGCATGACTGCCAAATGGACAGCAAGTGTAACTTCTCCAAAGTACTTCTTGGCTATTGCTTGAGCAAGTAAGTCCCCGACTTAGAGCAGTTCATTGAGTGACCATTCGAGGGTACAACAGCAATTTAAAAAGTGAATTGTGACTATTTCGGCATCCCTGTGGTCATGTGATCAAAAGAGACCAGATGCTTGGCAACTGGCTTATATTTATGACGGTTGCCATGTCCCGGTGTCATGCGATCCCCTGTTGCGACCTTCTGACAAGCAGAATCAATGGGGGAAGCCAGATTCACTTAACAACTGCAGTGGTTCAGCTAACCACTGTGGCAAGAAAGATCGTAAGGTGGGGGAAAATTCTCTTAGCAACCATCTCGCTTAGCAACAGAAATTTTGGACTCAATTGTAATCGTAAGTCGAAGACTACCTATAATGTCATTCAGTAATCTATCTCATTTTCTTAACTAATTTCATTGCATTTGAGTGTAGGATCATGTGCATGGGTAGTTTTCAATGTACAATCACTTTGTTTAGCGACCATTCAAAATCACAACAGCATTGAAAATATGACTTATGACTGGTCCTTGTGCGTATTAAGACTGTCGCAGCAAGCGCCCCCACAGTCATGTGATCAGAATTTGGGTCTCGGAAACTGGCATGTTTTTATAACATTGGGAGTGCTTATTAGTCAAGATCTCACCTGGAAAAACAACAATGTCTCTGGTGATTGGAAAGGCCCAACAGAGACTTCATTTCCTTAGAGTCCTACGAAAAAATCAGGTGGAACAACGGCTGATGACCTCTTTCTATCGGTCCACCATAGAAAGTGTCCTCACATATTGCATTACAGTATGGTATGCTGGTTTAACAGTTGCGGACAGAAAGGCACGACAGAGAGTGATCAATTCGGCACAAGAAACCATTGGTTGCCCTCTGACACCACTGGATGACATCGCCAGGTCTCTCTGCTTTAGCAGAGTAAGGAAGATACTCAGAGATGATTCACACCCTGGTCAGTGTCTCTTTGCACTTCTACCATCGGGCAGAAGACATCAAAGTATAGCCAGCCGAACAATAGGTTTAAAAATAATTTCTGTCCTTGGGCTGTCAGACTTTTAAATACAGCCACAATCACTCCATGCACACTCTAGTTTTTTTTTCTTTTTCTTTCTTTTTTCATTTCTGTTATAATTTTGCATCAGTTGTATTTAAGTACAATGGCGAAAAAAGATTATACTTATACTTATAACAGCTGCTGGAGTCATATAATAATCATTTATGATTGTCCCAGCTGGCTTCCAACAAGCAAAGTCGATGGGGGAATCCAGAGTCACTTAACAGCATGATTCACATAACAACGGCAGTGATTTGCTTAACAGCCATGGCGAAAAAAAGGTTATAAAATTCGGCACAATTCACCTGACAATTGCTTTGCTTAGAATGGGGATCTGGTCCCAGTTGTGGTTGTAAGTTGAAGACATTCAGTAATGTTGGAAGTAGACCTTGGGTGACCCAGGGTCCCAGATTACCCTCCACCAGGGATAGGTGATTCTAAAGGACAGCTACCATCCCTGAATGGATATGAAGATATCCAATTTTTGTGGTGACTTTCCTACAGTACGTGAGTTGACTTGACTGTTTACAGGAAAGGCAGAATGTGAAACTAATGGCTGAACCATTAAGGTTTCTCGACCTTAACAGTTTAAGTAGCTATCTGCATTTCAACACCCTAAATTCTGCAGTTGGCATGCTTGCTGGGGAATCCTGGAAATAGAAGTCCAGACATTTTAAAGTTGCCAACATTGAGAAATACTGCTCTGAATTGTTTTGTTGAGAAAATACCCTTTCCTAAAATCTTAAACTCTTGAATAGAAATGGGGAAACTGAAAGTCTTCATATTGTTATAGACTCACGATGGCAAACCTTTTCGGCACCAAGTGCCCAAAGCGGAACGCATGTGCATGCATATGTACGAGTGCACGCATGCACACCAAAGTGCAGGAAACCTGAAGGCCAGCTAGTCGTCTCGCACATGTCTGTTTTGGGGCAGTTTTCAAGCCATTTTTCAGGCTGTTTTCAGGCTGTTTTGGGGGCATTTTCAGGCCAATGTTTTGAGCCATTTTTGAAATGGCTGAAAAATGGTCCAAAAAAGCCCCGAAATAGCCTAAAATGGCCAGAAAACAGCCTGAAAATGCCCTCAAAACGGCCTGGGTTTTTTGGCTGTTTTTCAGGCCATTTTGCTGTGCTCTGGCGCCCATGAAGACCAACTGGCCAGCGCGCATGACATGTGCACCAAAAACCAGAAGAGCAGTTGGCGACGGTGCGCGTGCCCACAGAGAGGGCTCTGTGTGCCACTTCTGGCACATGTGCCATAAGTTTGCCATCACGGTTATAAACTATTAGTCCACAAATGAGCCATCGTCCCAAAAACTATCTAGCTTTTTTTCCCTTAAAGGATAAACAGGAACAGACTAAATGCCTTCCCTCACTATAAAATTATAATATGCAGATGAGGTATTGGAGAGCTTGATTAAGTTTTCTTTTTTCTGTTTCAAAAATTACAAAAGAGCAAATAGGATAACAGGATTAAGCAGGTCCAACACAGCTTCCCTAGTTCCTTTCCCAAATTTCTCTGTCAATTTTATTTTTTGGCCACATTCGGCGATCAGCTTTAAAAAAAAAATCTTATGTTCTGAATATCCTTGTGCCTCCTCTTCCCACCTCCCACCCATCCTTTCTCCTCCACATGGTCTTTGTTAAAAAGAAAACCCTGTTGGTTGGCTGCCATGCTCATCCAGTGTGATTGCTGATACAATTCTGCAATGGCTGTGAAAAATGTACAACAGTTGAGATTAGACAAATTGCAAGGATCTGCTTGAACTCTGAGGAGTGAATCATTGTTCCCCATTCAGGAGAAAAATCTGTTCACTTGGCATTACTCCATAGTGAAGAAATTATGGTCTGACCCTAGCAATCCACATCTATTGCTTCAGGAGGTAGATAATTGTCTACCTCATTTGATTACCCTTTTCTTCTCTTAGGAAATAATTCTTCATTGTATTATTGGTGCTACAAATATCAAACTCAATTTATAGGTTTAGGTTTATAGGTTTATTGGATTTATATGCTGCCCTTCTCCCAAAGGACGCAGGGTGGCGTACAACATAAAAACACATATTACAAAAGTTAAAAGAAAGATTAAATAGAATATCCAAAAAACCCAATAGACATTTACAATAAGATTTAGAAATTAAATTAAAATTAACAATTAAAATTAATAATTTATTCTGTTCAGGTCAGGCCGGCTTGCTGGAAAAGCCAACTTTTTAGGGCGCGCCGGAAGGACCAGAGGTTGGGAATTATGCGAAGCTCTGGGGGCAGCTCATTCTAAAGGGATGGCGCTCCCACAGAGAGGGCTCTCCCCCTGGGGGTCGCCAGCCAACACTGCCTGGCTGACGGCATCCTGAGGAGGCCAACTCTGTGGGATCGTACTGGATGGTGGGAGGCTACCGGTGGCAGTAGGTGGTCTCGCAAGTACCCTGGGCCTAAGCCATGGAGAGCTTTAAAGATCATAATTAACACCTTGAATCGCACCTGGAAAACAACCGGCAACCAGTGCAGGCTATCTAAAAGGGGTGTAACATGGGAGCACCAAGGTACCCCCATGACAACCTGCGCGGCTGCATTCTGGACCAGCTGAAGCCTTTGGGTGCTCTTCAAGGGCAGTCCCATGTAGAGAGTGTTACAGTAGTCCAGGTGAGAAAGGACGAGGGCGTGAGTGACTGTGCACAGGACATCCCGATCCAGGAAGGGGAGCGCAACTGGCGTACCAGGCGAACCTGGTAAAAGGCCCCCCTGCTCATGGCCATCAGGTGTTCTTCTAAACTAAGCTGCGTATCCACCAGGACTCCCAGATTGCGGGCCCTCTCTGAGGGGGCTAAAATTTCTCCCCCTATCATCAAAGATGGTACAAGATGCACAAATTGGGATGACGGGAACCACAACCACTCAGTCTTGGAGGGATTGAGCTTGAGCCTGTTCCTCCCCATCCAGATCCGTACAGCCTCCAGGCATCGGAACATCATGTCGAGGGCATCGTTTGGGTGGTTTGGGGTAGAGATGAAAAGTTGGGTATCATCAGCGTATTGATGATACCATACCCCGAAACCACGGATGATCTTGCCCATCGGTTTCATGTATATGTTGAACAGGAGGGGTGAGAGAACCGACCCTGGGGGTCGATCTCTACACTCCACTCAACATGAACTGTGATCGATCCGACAGGTAGGAGGAGAACCACCGCAAAACGGTGTCCCCCACTCCCAACCCCCCGAGTTGTCACAGTAGGATACCATGGTCGATGGTATCGAAAGCCGCCGAGAGGTCTAATAGGACCAGGACAGAGGAACAACTCCTGTCCCAGGCCTGCCAGAGATCATCAACCAATGTGACCAATGCCGTCTTCGTGCTGTACCCAGGCCTGAAACCCAACTGAAATGGATCCAGATAGGCAGCTTCGTCCAGGTACTGGGGAAGCTGACATGCTACCACACTCTCAACAACCTTCACTACAAAGCGAAGGTTGGAGACTGGACGATAGTTGGCTAAAGAAGCTGGGTCCAGGGAAGGCTTCTTAAGGAGGGGCCTCACCACCGCCTCCTTCAAGGCGGTGGGAAAGAACCCTGTTCTCAATGAAGCATTGGTAATCGCCTGGAGCCAGCCTCGTGTCACCTCCCGGGAAGCCGAAACTAACCAAGAGGGACACAGGTCCAGCACACAAGTGGCAGCGCTGAGTCTCCCCATAATCCTGTCCATGCCCTCGGGAGTCACAGGGTCAAACTCAACCCAGATAGTTTCCACAAGATTCATCCCTGTCAACTTGCCCGAATCTACCCAGTCAGAGTCCAAGCCTGTCCGAATCTGAGGCATTTTATCCTGCAGATACTGAACAAATTCCTCAGACCTACCCTGCAAGGGGTCTTCCCCAGTTCCTTGATTAAGTAAGGAGCGGGTCACCCTAAACAGGGCAGCTATCCATGGATGCAATAAGAGTGGAAAAATGTTGCTGTTTTGCCACTTTTATCGCTACTAAGTAGGATTTAATATGAATTCTTACTAGTGTTCGGTCGAATTCGGACCTCCAATCACACTTTAGGCGTCTTTTCCAGTGTTTCATTTCCCGGAGCTCCTCGGTAAACAAGGGAGCTACCCGGGATCAGCACTGGGCCAGAGGCCGCAAAGGCACAATGCAGTCCAAGGCCCCAGTGGCCGCCCTATCCCAGGCTTCCGCTAGGGCTTCGGTCAAACTGTGAACAAGGGATTCAGGAAAAGTCCCAAGCTCCATCAGGAACCTTTCAGGGTCCATCAGATGCCTAGGGGGGAACCATCTAATTGATTCTGCCTCCCTGCGGTGAGGGGAGGCAGTATGGAAGTCAAGCCTAAGGAGGAAATGATCCGATCATGATAAGGGTTGGATCCCCTAAATCTAGATCATTCATCCACTGTCCAGAGACAAAAATCAAGTCGAGCGTGTGTCCCCTGTTATGAGTGGGGTCTTGAATTAACTGAGTTAGGTCCATAGCCATCATGGAAGCCATGAATTCCCGAGTTGACTTGAATGTCTCGCCAATGGAAGGCAGATTGAAATCCCCCAGGATCATAAGCCTGGGGAAATCAATTGCCAATCTGGCTAACACATTCAGCATCTCCGGCAGGGCCGATGAAATGTAGCAGGGAGACAGGTACGTAACAAAAAGGCCCACCTGAACTCCAAGGCCCCATTTCACAAAAAGGGACTCACACCTGCCTATCTGAGGCACAGTGACCTCCTGAGGTCTGAGACTTTCCCTAATAACCCCCCCCCCCCGCCCCTGCCCTGGGCTCTCGGCTGGTGAAACGCCTGGAAGCCTGGTGGGCATAATTCAATGAGGGGAACACCCCCCTCATGGCCCAACCAGGTCTCCATTAATGCACACCAGGTCTGCTCTCCCCTCATGTATGAGATCGTAAATGAGGGGAGCCTTATATACCACGGACCTGGCGTTAAGTGATACCAGCCAGAGACCCGGGTTCTCTAATCCGAGCACCCAGGGGTGTGAGAGGGGCAATGAGGGTCAGAACGCACGATCACTCTGAAACAGCAAACCCGCGTCCCCCTGACATAATTTGATCCTAGGCCCCCACCGTATCTGCCCCTCCCACATACAGTAGAGATGGCAACCCCCCCCCCCCAATGGAATGGTTTAATGTCTTCCCCGGAATCCCAACCCTCTCCAGCACTCCCAACCTATGCCCATTAGTTAGCTCTGGCCTGTGTCCTGGCAGACTCCCCCCCACAAGTCTGTCTGAGCCATCCGAATCAACCCCCCGCCCATCCCTTAAAATTTGATTTTAAAACCTCTGTAAAAAACCCTTAAGAAGCCTCTTCGTTGCATGCCACCTCTCAGGATCCCAAGATCTGTCATTAAGGAAGCGTCTTGATAAGCAAAAAAGCCATCCCCGGGAAAGGGGGAGTTCCTGAAGGGAATAAAGTTCTGTCCCAGTATAATATAGAGGAGAGTGTGGCATCAACCAAAACGGAGTGACATCACAGGGAGATGGAACGGGGAGATGACATATCCACGGGGGGTGGGAGCCAACAGTGTTCAAGGGGGTAGTGGGAGGCTTATGTCCATCATAGGCATGGTCGATGTTGAAGACAATATGTAAGGGTAACAGTCAAATATCAAAATTGCAGCAGAGGATAAATTGCAGGTTGGTGAAGCGGCCAATGATGGCGATGGTGAGGACAGTGGCAGCAGTGGCAGCTGCTTCAACAACTCCAACAACTGAGCTCCGTCCATGTCAGCTGCACTCATATCCGTTGCCGGGGCTGCACTCCATTAACCCAGTCCATAGTGTCACAAGGGGAAAGGCCAAATGGCCAAATGGCACAGTACGGTGGCCCAGGCAATGGCTATGATAGCGGGGGGGCACAACACAAGAGCCCCCCCCTCCAACCGCACCCACACCAACTACCGGAGCCATCAATGCCCATGCTAGCCGCCTCAGCCACTCCCCCACTAATCCAGTCTAGCACGTCCATAAGCAGGGGGAGCAACTGGGATAATACCACGGTATGGGCAGTGGCAGCAACGGTGGCAGAAACCTTATATAGGGAGTCCCGCCACCGCTGATCACACCCCCTTGGCAGCAGAAAAACGCTCTTCATTCTCCATTCACTGCCAACCGCCCCGTTTCACTCACAACATTCCGGCTACAGGGCAGGAAATCGCAGCTCAAGGGTATCCCCCGAGGTCCCAGGAAGTTCCCATAGCTGGACCTGGAACCAATGGTGGGATAGGGTACCCCCTGCATACCCCGAGAAGGAAAATCATCTCCCCGAAGTTCTCCTCCAACGCGACAGGACACTTGGGCATGCGCAGTAAAGTAAATTGACAAACTAGAAAAAGCTAAACGTGAGCTTTTACTAAATGGCAGACGAAGCTTCAGTGGATGTTCAAATGGATATCCTCTGCACATTTGGTGAAATCCACGCTTGGTTGTTGGGAAAAATCGTACACAATAATATCATCATTGTATCATATTGCGAGTCTCACTTACCTTGGCCATGTCATGCAGGGGAATTCACTGGATAAAAGTGTTTGGAAGAATTAGCAGTAATTAAATAACCCTCACAGCTTCAACCTCACTGTCTACCGTGGACCTCACCCCATTCCTAAGAGGTCTGTAAAGGGGGCATGCATAAGCCCACCATTTGCCTACCATCCCTGTCCTACTATCCCCATTTATTTGTATTCATTTCTTTCGTTCATGTCCATGTTTATATATATATACCTGCTATCTTGTACATGTTTTACAAACTAATAAATACAAATACAAATACAAAAGGAAACCAGACCATCAAAGAACACAGTAGTTGGGCACCATCAAAGTTGACAGCAGCAAGAGCATAGCAAAACTCAAAGATATACTGCAGCATCAGAATATATGGAGAGGCCTGGCCAATGGAATTGCCAAGAATCAGAACACGCCTGAATGGATATCATCATCGTCATCATCTGAATTCTTTGTTTTTCTAGTAGAGATTATTTTCAGGTTAAACGGACCTCTTCATTAGAAGAGATGAGTGCCCCCAGGGTTGAGCAACAGACCCTATTTCATCATCTCCAATCATAGAAGTCTCAAGTGGCGACTCAGTACCTCTGGAGTAGTGGGTGCTCTCACAAAATGAATGGTATCTTAGATATGGCATTAGGCCTAAGGAACCAAGAACTATACACGGAGTTACTTCTGAGTGGTTTCTTTATTGTGTTCACCTACTGACAGAAACCTTGGCAGATTAAAGCAACTATCTGCATACCTCTTAGATCGACTCTGTGAATTGCTAGGGAGGGTCCATCTTAGCTTTTTTCCTGCTTTCCAAACATTCCAAGTTTTGCTGTCTCTCTGCTCTTTGGAAAAGTCCCCCTCACTCCTGCAACCAGAGTTGGTTCCTTGAGCCTAACACCATATCTAAGAAGGCAGTCATTTTGTGGACTACATTCTACTATGTTATGGCTAATATGAACCCAAGGGCAAACTAAACATTAGGCTGATTTTCTCTACCAGTTTGCATGTTGGCTCTGGTAGATCAGGTCAGGAAACAGACACCCTTGAGATTCTAGGATTCCAATTTAAAACGATAGTAATAACATTTTAAATGATGTCAACAACCTTCGCTGCTTCCATTGAAGGACAACATGGAACTGTTCTGAGTCTCCTTCTCACCTCTGCTTTCTTGCAAATGATAAATTGCTTTATCTCTCCAACTTGTTGCTTGAGGCCAGAGCTAAATTTCCCTACAATGCAGGCTCATGTGGGATTAGTTTTGTTCTAATGAAACTGTAGCTCCCTTGCCAGCCAGTAGAATTTAAGACAGAATAATCATGTAGACTGCTGGCATTTCCACTCTACATTCCCTTGAGTAAGATATGGTGTTTGATCATTTACAAAGTTAGATTGCCCAGTTTCTACCTCTAGTGGAGACATAGACACATATATTTAAAAAACTTCGATCACATTAAAAGTAGGGCAGAATTCAGATGGCAACTGAACCAAGACTGCAACAAGCACAGACTATTGTGCTCTAACAGTCTCGGATTATAGTTTGATATTTCCAGGATGAAGGGAAGTCCAGGTAAAAGGAGCCAGAGGAAACATCAGTTTCAAAAGGATTTTATTTTTTGTTGACTAGGTAATAAGTATAGCACGGAATTTGCACTAGGATTTTTTGTTTTACTGTGCTGTGTTAATATGCCATGGTTTTATTTCTCTGTGGAAGTTTAGGAAATACTCACACTTCGATCTTTTGTGCATACTGTATATCAGGCAAGTACAGGAAGATGGTTCTTTTATGCAGAATATATTTGTGATCTATAATAATAATTTGGAACCTTTTAGCATCTCTTTTGAGTCCTGCTAGAAAGCATTTCTTTGTAGCAGACCACTGCCATCTTATGGTCTGCATGAAATATTGTATTCTCTTTCAGAATGCCTATGGAGATTCTCAGTCATCCAAGTAATGGTTGTCCCAAAGGTACTTTTTCAAGAGGCAACTGGATTTTCTTGTTTTTCTTTGAAGACGTTTCACTTCTCACCCAAGAAGCTTCTTCAGTTCTGAAGAAGAAAACGTCTTTAAAAAAAATGTCCAGTTGCTACTTGAAAAAGCACCTTTGGGCTATCTTTCAGAATATTCTTTCATAAGACACAACATTTGTGTCACTCTGATCTGATCAGCTGTATAATTTATCTTTATCAGCCCTATTTGAATGCTAATAGGAGTTACATTTATTTTTTTCTTTTTAAAATAAAGTTTACTTTTTTAAATATCTGGTGAGATTAATCGGTGTTCCAGGGAAGTACTTAATCATCAGCCTCTATGTTCTGTAGTGAGGAGTTGCATCATTAACATTATTTCACTGTTTGCATTTATAATATTTAATTCCCAGAAAGGCAGCAGAGGTTATTAGAACCATGGCTCAGGACCTAGTTACCTGCGGGATCGTATTCTGCCCCATACATCCCTACGACCCATCCGCTCGCACAGAGAGGGACTTCTCCAGGTGCCGTCCACCAGACAGTGCCATGGGGCGGCGCCTAGGAGCAGAGCCTTCTCTGTGGCGGGCCCAGCCCTGTGGAATGACCTCCCCCCGGATATTAGGACCACTACTGACCTCCGCTCCTTCCGTATAAAGCTCAAGACCCACCTATTCCAAATAGCCGGCCTGGCTCAATCATAACTTCATAATGCTCCTGATGGGTTTTTTAATTCAGTAATTTTATTTAATGGGATTTTAAATTGTGTTTTTTAATTGTCTTTCACTTATGAGTCTACCTCCTCCATGCACATGTATATGTCTTTGTTCTTTATGTATATATGTTTGTCTTTATCTGTATTTTATCTGTTTTGATTGTACGCCGCCCCGAGTCCTTCGGGAGAGGGTTGCGGCTAATCAAATAAAATTATTATTATTATTATTATTATTATTATTATTATTATGATGATGATGATGATGATGATGATGATGATGATGATGATGATGATGATGATGATGATGTCTCTTATGATGTGGAACTCCTTGGGAGACATGGTGGCAGCAAGTACCATGAAGCTGCCATCTCAAAGGAGGAGGCAAGATCAGGATATGAAAACAAAGAGGGCTTCTGGGAAAATAACTTTGAGACTGCCTTCCTTCCACATCATAGGCTCAGTTGCAATTGCAGTCCAATATCTTATAAGTCAGTGATGGCTAACCTTTTTCCCATTGCTTGCCAAAAGCGGGGGGAGCACAGGGGGGGGGTTGTGCACGGGCATGCCCACATCCATGCTATGAGCGCAACCCCCCACATGCATGCGTGGGTGCCCCCCCTGCACACATGCACATGCGACTCCTGCGCACATGTGTGTGCGACCCCTGGCCTCCCCCTCCACTTTTATACAATAATACAATAGTAGAGTTGGAAGGGACCTTGGAGGTCTTCTAGTCCAACCCCCTGCCTAGGCAGGAAACCCTATACTGTTTCAGACAGATGGCTATCCAACATCTTCTTAAAGACTTCCAGTGTTGGGGCATTCACAACTTCAGGAGGCAACTTCTGTTCCACTGATTGATTGTTCTGTCATGAAGTTTCTCCTCAGTTCTAAGTTCCTTCTCTCCTTGATTAGTTTCCACCCATTGCTTCTTGTTCTACCCTCAGGTGCCTTGGAGAATAGTTTGACTCCCTCTTCTTTGTGGCAACCCCTGAGATATTGGAACACTGCTATCATGTCTCCCCTAGTCCATCTTTCTCTTAAGCTAAACATACCCAGTTCCTGCAACCATTCTTCATATGTTCTCCAGTCCCCTAATCATCTTTGTTGCTCTTCTCTGCACTCTTTCTAGAGTCTCCACATCTTTTTTACATCGTGGCAACCAGAACTGAATGCAGTATTCCAAGTGTGGCCTTACCAAGGAATTATAAAGTGGTATTAACACTTCACGTGATCTTGATTCTATCCCTCTATTTATGCAGCCTAGAACTGTATTGGCTTTTTTGGCAGCTGCTGCACACTGCTGGCTCATATTTAAATGGTTGCCCACTAGGACTCCAAGATCCCTTTCACAGTTACTACTGTTGAGCAAGATATCATCTATACTGTACCTGTGCATTCCGTTTTTGTTGCCTAAATGTAGAACCTTACTCTTTTCACCATTGAATTTCATTTTATTAGATAGTGCCCAATGTTCAAGTTTGTCAAGATCCTTCTATATCTTAAGCCTATCTTCTGGAGTGTTGGCTATTCCTGCCAGCTTGGTGTCATCTACAGATTTGATGAGTTCCCCATTTATTCCCTCATCCAAAACATTGATGAAGATGTTGAAGAGTATTGGGCCTAAGACAGAGCCTTGGGGTACTCCACTGCATACTTCCCTTCATGTAGATGCAGTTCCATTGAGGACTACATGTTGAGTGCGGTTGGTCAGCCAGTTACGAATCCATTTGGTGGTGATGCTGTCTATTTTATCTAGTAGTAGGTTATGGTCTACCTTATCAAAAGCCTTACTGAAGTCCAAGTAAACTATATCGACGGCATTCCTCTGGTCCACTAATTTTGTCACATTATCAAAGAATGCAATAAGATTAGTCTGGCATGATCTGTTTTTGACAAATCCATGTTGGCTTTTGGCTATTACTTTGTTTGCTTCTAGGTGTTCACAAATTCATTGCTTGATTATTTTTTCCAGAATCTTTCCTGGTATTGAGGTCAGGCTGATAGGTCTGTAGTTTCCTGGATTTATTTTTTCCCCTTTTTTGAAGATGGGAACCACATCAGCTCTTTTCCAGTCCTCTGGTAGTTCCCCAGTGTTCCAGGATCTCTGAAAGATATAATTCAGTGGTTCTGAGATCTCGTCTGCCAGTTCCTTTAGAACCCTGGGGTGTAATCCATCCGGTCCTGGTGATTTGAACTCATCTAGGGTAGACAGGTGCTCACTTACCATTTTCTTCCCTATTTCAATTTGTGTTCCTTTTGGCATGCGATAGACCCATTTTTCACCCTCCCCAGGCTCCAGAAGCTTTCTAGGAGCCCAGGGAGGGGGAAAACACCCCCCTGCTCCCCAGAGATCCTCCAGAGGGCAAAAAAATGGCCTTACGGGCAAACCGGAAGTTTGGGAACCGGCTTCTGGTTTGCCCATAGGGCCATTTTTCACCCTCCGGAGCCTTCAGGAGATTTCCCTGAAGCATCCAGAGCGCAAAAAACGGCCCAACACACAAACCGGAAGTCTGTTCCTGAACTTCCGGTTTGCACGTTGGGTTGTTTTTCACCCTCAGGGAAGCCTCCAGAGGGTGAAAAATGGCAAAAAAAAGAAGCCTAAGTCAGTTGCCCAGCAGGCACATGTGCACTTGAGCTGACAGGGCAATGTCTCGCGTGCCCTAGCAAATGGCTCCGCATGCCACCTATGGCACTTATGCCTTAGGTTTGCCATCATGGTTATAAGCCAACATTTCAACACTACTCTTTAAAAAAAAACCTCCAGTAGTAAGTTATCCTTTTTTTAAAAAATGAAGTTTAATACTTTTGATATAAGAGGATTGACAAAATACCAATGAAACTAGCAATTAACTACCAACCATTCCGCCAACAGCAAGAATTGACTAATGGAATGGCAATTTCATTCCTTCCGTACTGTAGCAATACTGAACAGGATGCAATTAGAGGCAGAAGACACAAGCAGGATGCTTTGTGATAATCTGCTGGGAACAGGATTTATTTCCCAGAAAACATGATAGAAGGATCTTCCTCATGTGGGATGAGTATGGTGGAATCTGTAGAAATCCTTCAGCTGTCATAAAACATTTAGCACAAAAGCAGATTTAATTAATGGGCCCTGGTATGTGATCTTGAGATTGGACAGAATTGGTCACTAGATTCTTTCTTTTCTTCTCTGACCTCTAAAAGTATCAAGATTACAGGTTGTTCTCAATTTACAACCATTCATTTAGTGACCGTTAGAAGTTACAGCAGCACTGGAAAATGGGACCTATGACCATTGAAACATCACCATGATCACATGGTCAAAATTTAAATTCTTGCCAACTGGTTCATATTTATGACGGTTACAGTGACCTGGGGTCATGCAATCATTTTTGTGACTGCTAACAAGCAAAGTCCATGGAGAAGTCATATTCACTTAACAACTCTGTTACTAACTTAACAACTGCATGATTCATTTAAGAACTGTAGCAAGTCAAGTCATAAAGTGGACATGACTCAATAACTGTTTTGCTTAGCAACATAAATTGTGGTCATTCGTTGTATTTGTATTTGTGAAGAAATGCAATATAGACCCTATTACTTTACACTAATTGTTCAAGAATGATGAGTATTTTAAAACTGGCTCATTTTGAAAGGAATTTGAAATGGGCAGACAACTAACAGGTCCTAGAGCAATTTTTCAAAAAAAAAAAAAAATCCCCCATAGCAATTAGAAGAGTTTTGTGGCCAAACTATGGTTGTGTAAAAGGATGAGGAAGAGACAGAGACTAAGTTCTCACGATAGGTGATGTCATATTGTGGTTTAGCCTGACTGAGGTGTCAACATTTGAAATGCTAATTAAGCTACAGCAGAGAGATTCGGCCTTAACACTATTTAATAAGGTTTTCTCGCAGATGTACTCATCCAAATCATGGATGAGCATTTTGTCTGAATCCAGACTTGTGGGAAGAGAGGTTTAATCTTTTTTTTTTTTTTTTTTTTTTTTTTTCGTAATAAAATTTTATTGGTTTTTCAAAATTTATAGGGAAAAGGGTAAATGGACAGGTATACAAATTTTGGCAGTTGCAAAGTGTGTGAGGCCCCCCTCCCTCCATACCCATAGCGTACATTTATATATAATGCATTAGTATATAATTGATTATAATCAGCATATTAGTTCTATTATTAAATTCAATCAAATTAAACATTACAATATAAAATCCAAATATAATTCCATTTTCACTTTCGGTCAATTTATAATAATATGATTTTCATTTTTATTTCTGTGATCTGAGTCTTCTTGCTATTGCCCCATCTCCCTCCACTGGCAGAGCTCTGGCCCCTCCCGTGTCCTGCGTATCCGTTGTAGTGTCTGGTGGTTTCTCTAGGAGTGTTTTATTTTTTTCCATAAAGGCCTGCGCCTCTATGGGTGAATTAATTCTGATTCTTGTCTCCTCCCAGAATATCAGCATACCTTCAGGCATCAACCATCTAAACCACACCCCTTTCTGGTATAATTTATTCGCTAATTGCGAATAATTTTTTCTTTTTTCTCTAATCTTCTTAGGGATCTGCTTCAGAATGGTTATCTCCATATCATGATATGTCAATGCTTGCCCCCTTTGTACACCCAGAATTTCATCTCTTGTGGTTTTTCTAAGGAATTTAATGTGAACCTCCCTGGGTAAATTGTGTGTTCTAGCATAAGCTGAGTTCACTCTATAAACCAGATCTATATCCCACCCCATCTGTTGTTTTTCTTTGTGTGTATAGTCAGCCAGAATGTTTGTCATGATGTCCCTTATATTTTCCCCATCTTCTTCTATAACATTTTGAAATCTAAGATAATAGGACATTCTCTCAAATTCTAATTTCATCTGTTGGATGTCAAGATCTTTGTTCCCTTTCTGCACAGCTTCCACCACCCCCCTCACCTCCTCCACCCCCCCTTCCACAAGATTCAGTCTTTGTGAGTTCTTATATATTTGGGCTTGATTTTCTTTAATTTCATCTTTCATTTCCCTTAACTGTTTCTTGATTTCCTCCTGGCCCTGTAGAATTTGTTGAAGCATTTGTTGAAAGTCCATCTCTGTAGTCTTATGTTGCATCAGTTCTGTTATCTTTGACTGTGTAGCTGGACTGGATGTTGCGGATGTTGGAGCAGAAGTGGCAAAGCCAGGTTTTCCAGGAGGGGGTCTTTTAGATGCCATCCTTTATAACGTTAAAAGTTCAGTCCAAATATGAAGTAAGCAATTAGAAAAGAAGGGTAGCCAGGTGAATCCGGGAGCAGAATAACCAGGCAGAAGAGAATCTCTCCAATAAGTCTGGCAATAGATAGAAAATTTCCCCTAGAAGGTTAAAAAAATACCAATCCACAAGAGGTTCCTCTGGGAGACACGGAGACAAAGACCGGAAGCCTGAATTTTAAAGGTGGAGTCAGGTTTCAGAGTTCATAAAGACAACGGAAGTGTGCCATCTTGCCCTGCCAGTTTTGGGCACAGAGGCGTAACAAAGTTTTAAAAAGTTCCAAAAGTCCTCAAATCATTGTAATATGTAAAATTAAATTGAAAAGAAAATCATCTCAGCCTAAGTGAGGCTTCATTCGTTGGCTCTCCCCCCTCCTCCTTCCCCGGGGGCTGAGAGCAAAATTGTTTCTTGCCGCTTGTCCAAGGGGGGGGGGGAAAACCCCCCTCCCTCCAGCCGCACCTCCAAAATGCTCCGAAAGTTGTTTTAAAGTTTTAAAAGCTGAATCAAATCTTCATGCAAAGTAAGGGATGAAGAGAGAGGCAACCTCACCGCACCGCAGCTGCTTCCTTCAATTGTAGCATTCTCCAGTCGGCTTGTAGCGAGGCGCGAGGCGTGGAAACGCGATGCGCCCTCCGAGCTTGCTCCCCGGTGCCTTGGGCGCGCGAGAGAGCCCCCGCCGGCTGCCGCCGCTGCAGGAGACCTCCGCGATGCCGCCCCTCCGGCAGGACCCCTCTGCGGGGTGTCCTGTGCCCCCCAAGGAGTGGGGAAGCCCACCGGGGAGCCGGAGCGGGCAAAGAGCTGCCCGTCGCCGCCGCCGCCGGAACCGGAACTCGAGAGGTTTAATCTTGATGCGATACTGTGAAGATCCTGAACTCGGCAGAGGATTTGACTAGAAGTCTTCAAAGATCATGCCCGGTCAAAAATTCTTCATGAGCTTCTCCCCTAAGTCTCTGGTCATAGACTTGGGTTGAAGAAGGTGTCAAAATGTTGTCACTCTTGTCTATTTTTCCAGCTTCAGGCTTCCAGAGATGGTGGGATGTGTTAGATCTGGGCAACGAGAAAACAGACTGCGGACACGAAGTGACTTAACAGCTCTTTATTAGTAGTAGTAGTGATCCAGCTTGCTCTGTGGTCGGAGGGTTCCCCTTTTATAGGGATCGGGTACGCCCCTCAACCAATCAGAACGATACCTGTTTCCCGCTGTAGCAGCGGACCAGAGAGGAGACTTGCCACGATATATGTTAATATCTAACACCCCTCCCCTGCTAGACGGAACGTTGCGGTTAGTAACATAGTCCTTTAGGTACGTTGGTGTTTGCCTTACTCGGGAGGAGCGTCGCAGTTCGGATTGGTTAGAAGTAGTTGCAGGATCGGGTGCTTTCTCTGCTTCGTGTTCGGGGGGTTTCGTGCTTTCGTTGCTTGGGCGTTCCGGGGTCTGCTCGCTTATGTTGCTTGGGGTTTGTTCTGCTTTGTGCTCGGTCTCTTGTTCTGACCTGGGCTCGCAGGTGTCGTAGTTCTCTGTGTTGGGGCTCTCGAGTGGCTGACCTTGCGTTGGTAGGTAGCTCTCGTCCTCGGTTCGTAGGTCTGCGTGTGCTAGGCGACCCCGAAGCTGATCGATGTGCCTTTTCCAGTTCCGCCCATCTTCTAGTTCCAACAGATATGATCGTGGACCCGTGATGCCAATGACCTTTGCCGGCATCCACAATGTCCCCCCTGCATAGTTGTGGGCGTATACTGAATCCCCTATGCTAAAACTCCGAATTTTGCTTGTAGAGTCTGGGGGAGCTGTGGCAGAGTAATTTGGGTGAAGACGGTCCAGGTGAGACCGTAGACGGCGGCCCATGAGTAGTTCAGCGGGGCTCCTACCCGTCATTGCGCTGGGGGTAATGTGTTGGATCAATAGGTAATGGTCAATGCGTGTTTGCCAATGATCTGGACCCATCCTAGCGAGGGCCTCTTTTGCGAATCGCACCATTCTCTCCGCCTGTCCGTTTGATGCCGGATGGAATGGCGCGACGAGGGCATGCCGAATTCCCTGACCTGCTAAGAATGTTTCGAATTGCATGGCCGTGAACTGGGGCCCGTTATCGGAGACCAGGAGGTTGGGCAGGCCATGAGTGGGGAAAAGTCGCCGTAGAACCTTAATGACTGCCTCTGCCGTGGTTGAAGTCATTAGGACTACTTCTAGCCATTTGGAGTATGCATCCACAACTATAAGGAACGTCTGACCTTGAACTGGCCCTGCGAAGTCAATGTGTATTCTCGACCAGGGTGCTTTCGGCTTTTCCCATTCTGTGGCGGGCGCTTCCGGGGGTGCTGGTCTCGATTCTTGGCATGGATCGCACGTGGCCACCCACTCCTCTATCTCTTTATCCATGTTTGGCCACCAAACGTAACTTCTCGCTAACGCCTTCATCCTAACGATCCCCGGGTGCCCAACATGTAATGCATCTAACACATTTCTACGTAACGCATAAGGAATAACAACTCGATCCCCCCACAATAAACAACCTTGTAACACTGAGAGTTCGTCCCGTTTCGACCAAAACACTTTGAATTCTGGGCCCACGTTTCCCTTCGGCCACCCCCTCCAAACCCAAGTTTGAACTTGCTTTATTAAACTGTCTTTTGAGGAGAACCTTGCAACGTCGCAGGAAGAAACCGGTCCAGAGTCCAAACAGTCAATGAGCAACACTGGTACTTCGGGAGTGGGGTCTGGCAAAAGGTCCGGTAGTGGGCAACGGCTGAGTGCGTCTGCGTGTCCAAGAGTGGAGCCCGGTCGATGAATTAACTTGTAGGAGTACGCAGCCAGGAAAACAGTCCACCTGGTCATGCGTGGAGAAAGGGAGACCGGGGTGGGGCGGTTTCCCGCCAACAGTCCCAACAGCGGTTTGTGATCAATAATTAGTTCAAAATCGCGGCCGTAGAGGTATTCATGGAAACGTTTTACTCCAGCTACCGCAGCTAACGCTTCCCTGTCCATCTGGCTGTAGTTCCTCTCGGCCGATGAAAGAGTCCTAGAGTAGAAAGCGATGGGTGCTTCTTTTCCGTCTGGCATCCTGTGGCTAAGGACTGCGCCGACTCCAAAGGGTGATGCGTCGCAGGTCAATACTAGCGGTAGTGTCTGGCTGTATTGGACTAACAGCGAGTCAGTGGTGAGCAGGAGCTTTACCCCGTCAAAAGCTGCTGCTTCGGATCGTCCCCATCTCCATGGTGCGTTTCGCTGGAGTAGTCGATGTAGCGGCTCAGCAACGGTCGCCTTCTGTCTCAGAAAAACGCTGTAGAAGTTAAGTAGTCCGAGGAAGGCCTGCAGCTCGGTCTGGGTACGTGGTGTGGGGGCGTCCTGGATCGCCTTAATTTTCTTTGAAGTGGGGTGTATTCCCTGACCATCGATTCTATATCCCAGGAATTCTACGCTAGGCACGTTAATTTGGCATTTTTCTTTTTTAAGGCGGAGACCCTTCTCTCTGATTCTGGCCAAAACTGTTCTGACTCTTTTATTTAATTGCTCCTCGTTTGCAGCGGACACCAAGATGTCGTCGAAATAGGGGACGACTCCCGGTATCCCTTGCAAAAGCCGTTCCATGACGCTCTGGAACAAACCTGGAGCAATGCTCACACCGAATTGCAGCCGGTTGCATTTGAATGCCCCTCTATGCGTCACTATAGTTTGGGCCTCCACTGTGGCGCTGTCCACGGGCAATTGCTGGTAAGCTTGTGCCATGTCTAACTTTGCAAATATCTTTCCTGGCCCCAACGAGTGCAATAAGTGCTGAACTACTGGCACAGGATATGCGCTTTGTTGTAGTGCGACATTAATTGTGCATTTATAGTCTGCGCAGATGCGGACTGACCCGTCTGGCTTAACTGGGGTCACAATGGGCGTTTCCCAGCGCGCGTGATCCACCGGCTCAAGGATTCCTTGCTCCACTAGCTTATCTATTTCCTTATCTATTTTTGGGCGGAGTGCAAAAGGCACTCGTCTCGGTTTAAGTCGGATTGGCGCCACTTTGGGGTCTAAGTTGAATGAGATTGGTTTACCCACATACTTACCAAGACCGGGGCTGAACACATCCTCGAACTCCTTAAAGATCTGCTCAGCGCTGCTGTTCTCCACGCTGTTGATCCCGGTGACTTCCAGCCCCAAGGCTTCAAACCAATCTAGTCCTAGAAGGTTCTGTAATGGTGCGGTGGCGACGGTCACGGGCAGCTGGGCTACGATGTCCTTGAAACGGATCTGGAATGTGCCTTGGCCCACGATGGGGACTTGGTTCCCCTGGTAGTCTCGCAGCAGGATGTCTGGAACACGTAGTTGGCTCTTTTTGAGGCTAGGGATAGCCTGTTTCATGGATGCCCATGAAATGATCGTCAGGGACGATCCTGTGTCAACTTCTAGCTCGCAAGGTGAGCCCTCCAAGAGGACTGTGACTTTCAGCTTTTTTGGCCGCTTGGTGCGGACCTGACTTATCGTGGTGAGATACGTTCGCAACTCCTCTCTCTGGGTCAACTCTATCTCAGCATCTGTATCCTGAAAATACTCTCGTTGAGCGTCTTGATAGAACGCTCTTTCAGCTCTTTGTGTGTAATCTCTCTGGGGATACGCTCGCTCAGCTCTTTGGGAATTTTCTCTCTGGGTAAACACTTGTGGATTTCTCTCTGGGCGCCCTTTTTGATTTCGCCAAGCCCCTGGGTTGGGCTTCTGTTGGCGGTACATGGGTGGCTGCCTTGAGGCAGGGACTTCGCTCCGGCACACTCGTGCGATGTGCCCAAGTTTGTTGCAGTGCGAACAAACAACGTTCCTGAACCTACAGGTAGACCGGGGGTGATTCCCTCCGCAGCTTGCGCAGGGTGGCAAACGGAATCCGGGTCTCCCCCCAGGTCTCACGTGACTGCTCCTCATCAGGTGACTTTCCTCGAGCTCGGGATCCTCGAAATCTGGAATGGTGTCCTCGTAGTGGACTCTGGTGTGTCTTGGCGCTGGCTGGCCTGTGTTGAACCCGCGTTGAATTGTCTCCGCTGATCTGTCTGCTGCTTCTGAAGCTCTTGCCTCGTCGAGTACAATCTGTAGGCTTAAATTGGTTTTGGCTAACAGCTGTTTTTGTAGGGAAATGTCTCTCAGCCCACTAACGAGTCGATCCATAATCTGCTCATCCAGGTCTCTGAATCCACAATGTGTGGCTGCTTTTTGTAGAGCTGCAACGTACTGGTTGATAGATTCTCCCACCTTCTGGTTCCTCGTGTTGAATGCTTGGCGGCAAACATGGCGGGAAGGTTTTGGCGCGTAATGAGTCTGTAGAGCCTGTTGAAACGCCGTCCATGATACTGCCTGTATTGGAGTAGGCGCGGTGAGGTCTCTGGCCATGTTGAAGACTTCTTTTCCGCAGTAGCCGAGGAAGATGTTTTTCTTCCGGGCGTCGGTGATCCCCGTGTATTCGTTCGCTTCGAGAAAACACTCGAAACGAATCATGAAGGCTTTCCATTCGTCATTTGCTGGGTCGAATGGAGCGGGGGGAGCGTGCATCGCCATCTTCTCTCGTTTGAATTTGCCGCGCTGTGGTGACCTGAGATGGCTGCCGGAATTTCTGCCGAATTCCTAGGCTGGATCAAATCCGGAGATTCTGGAGGTAGCTTCTTCGTCCTATCTGTCTCTCGATCCCACCCTCATCGCCAATGTTAGATCTGGGCAACGAGAGAACAGACTGCGGACACGAAGTGACTTAACAGCTCTTTATTAGTAGTAGTAGTGATCCAACTTGCTCTGTGGTCGGAGGGTTCCCCTTTTATAGGGATCGGGTACGCCCCTCGACCAATCAGAACGATACCTGTTTCCCGCTGTAGCAGCGGACCAGAGAGGAGACTTGCCACGATATATGTTAATATCTAACAGGATGAAACAGGGTTATAAGAGGGTAGAGGAAGCTCCCATCCTTTCTGGGCCACTTCATGTTTTCCTTCCCACTCCCGCCACTTCAAATGTTAAACAAAAGAGAAAACCTGGACAGTGGGGAGGTTGGGGAGGAGCATGGGTCAGTCCTGGAGGCTGGGGAAGGCTCGGATGAAGGGTCTGTGTCAGAGACAGAGACAGGGCCGAGGCCGTCTGGCAGTGATCAGATGCCTACGGAGCTAGACAGCAGTGAGGCAGAGGAACAGCTGGAGCCTGTTCCCAGTGTGCACATGCACAGAGCTGCCAGAATAAAAGAACAACTCAGAAATCAGGGTAGACTTGGGAGTAAAGTCACAGGTGGAAGGTGATTTGCCCCTCCCACAGGAAATAAAGGAGGAGCGAAAGGGGAGTGGGCTTTTGCAGGAAACAATTTGTTAGTTCGTTCATTAGATTTGTTTCAGGAGTGTGAAGTTCTATCCGTGAATCTCAGTGCCCAGTCTTTCCTTGCACAGCAGCATCTCATTTGGAAAATATTTACATGGCAGCTTTCCAAGCTAGATAAGGTCTGACTCTGTAGTCATAAATATTCCTTTGAAAGACAGTTTACCAGGCAGACCTTTGCTGAATGTGAATGAGAGGAATTCACATTTTTTAAATAAAAGGGGTCTTGTCGGGACCAGGACTCTGCCTCGTGCTTTTGGGGAAGCCCAAGTCAGAACAAAACCAGGAAGCTTTGGGTTCCATACATCACAAAGATGACTGGGATGTTCATCAAAACAAAATGCCTCCACCAAATCGAGATTGTCCCAGGATCTCCTATGCTGCTCTATAGTAATGTTTTTCAAATACGGCAACTTTAAGATGTGTGAAATTCCGGAATGAGTATTTTGAGAATTGAATTCCACACATCTTAAACTTGCTAAGTCTGAAAAAACTTTGTTCTATATAATTGGATAAGTAGCTTATTGACCTGAGTAGGGGCATCAACATGGGAGCATGATATGTTGCATGAACATGTTGAAAGAACAGAATCAAAGAGGTGCAGCCAGATGAAAGTCATAGCAATACAGATAGCCTTCAACCTACGATCACAATTGGAATGTCTGTGGCTAGGCAAGATGGTCATTTTGAGAGTCACGCACATTTAATTATCTTTTTTCCGCAGTTGTTAAGTGAATCACCATGGTTGTTAAAGAAATCACATGGTCATTAAACATATCCAGCTTTCCCCATTGACTTTGCCTAAGAAGCTGGCTAGGAAGTTTTCAAATAGCAATCACATGACCCCAAGATGCTGCAACCATTGCAAATACATATTGGTTGCCGAATTTTGGTCATGTGATCAGGGAACTGCTACAATGGTTGTGTGAAGATTGGTTGTAAGTTACTTTTTTTAGCCCCATCATAATTTCAAATGGTCACTAAAGTAATGGCTGTAAGTCGAGAACTATCTGTACCATATTCTAAGGCCATTTCTTACTGTGGTGGTGCAGTAGTTAGAATGCAGTATTGCAGGCTGATTCTGCCCACTGACAGGTCAGGTGTTCGATCCTGACCGGCTCAAAGTTGACAGCCTTCCATGCTTCCAAAGTCGGTAAATTGAGGATTCAGATTGTTGGGGGCAACATGATGACATTGTAAACTGCTTAGATGTTGTAAAGTACTACAAAGCGGCATATAATTCTAAGTGCTATTCCTATCGCTATTACATCTAAGCCTGGGATGAAATATTCTGGCATAGAGGCATCCGGTTTTGTACATGTGTTTGTGTGTATGCAAGTGTACGCTAAAGGTGTCAGTCTGATAAAAGTAGCAATGTGTTGTTGCATTGCAAGCCTTGTCCCCTTTGCATGTGTGGTGTAACATTACACCACTGAAAGAGGCAGAATTTGCAAACCAAGAATACAGCACTGTTTTTGTCATGTTGGCCAAATGCAGCAGGAGTCTGCAAATATATTCCTATCCTATGTGGCTGCAAGATAGGCTAAAGATACAGAAGGATCTTGACAAACTTGAACATTGGGCACTATCTAATAAAATGAAATTCAATGGTGAAAAGAGTAAGGTTCTACATTTAGGCAACAAAAATGAAATGCACGGGTACAGTATAGGTGGTACCTTGCTCAACAGTAGTAACTGTGAAAGGGATCTTGGAGTCCTAGTGGACAACCATTTAAATATGAGCCAGCAGTGTGCAGCAGCTGCCAAAAAAGCCAACACAGTTCTAGGCTGCATCAACAGAGGGATAGAATCAAGATCACGTGAAGTGTTAATACCACTTTATAATGCCTTGGTAAGGCCACTCTTGGAATACTGCATTCAGTTTTGATCACCACGATGTAGAAAAGATGTGAAGACTCTAGAAAGAGTGCAGAGAAGAGCAACAAAGATGATTAGGGGACTGGAGACTAAAACATATGAAGAACTGTTGCAGGAACTGGGTATGTCTAGTTTAATAGAAAGAAGGACTCGGGGAGACATGATAGCAGTGTTCCAATATCTCAGGGGTTGCCACAAAGAAGAGGAAGTCAAACTATTTTCCAAGGCACCCGAGGGTAGAACAAGAAATAATGGGTGGAAACTAATCAAGGAAAGAAGCAACTTAGAACTGAGGGGAAACTTCTTGACAGTTAGAACAATTAATCAGTGGAACAGCTTGCCTCCAGAAGTTGTGAAGGCCCCAACACTGGAAGTCTTTAAGAAGATGCTGGATAGCCATTTGTCTGAAACGGTATAGGGTTTCCTGCCTAGGCAGGGGGTTGGACTAGAAGACCTCCAAGGTCCCTTCCAACTCTGCTATTGTATTGTATCTCATGACGTTACCTTCATCTCATCTTCAGCCCATGAGAGAGACATGTTTAAACTGTCCTTAGCTGCATTAAAATCATGTTTTGCCCCTTAAGCCAAAGGCAATTCTTGGTCCTTCCAAGTAGGGGTGAAATCCTCCCAGTTCAGCCTGGTTCAGCTGAACCGGTAGGGACAATTGTCCTTGGTTCTGCGAACTGATAGTAAAAAAAAGCTTCCCAGGATGGCATGGCTCAGCTGTGAGCCATGCGATCGTTGGACGCTTTCCCCCCGCTTTTTAAAGCATTTTTTTCCTGCCTATTCGCCGAAACTGGCAGGAAAAATATGCTTTAAAAAGTGAAAAAAAGTTGGCCATGCCCACCCAGTCACATGACACCCCCACCAAGCCACGCCCACAGAACCGGTGGTGGTGGTGGGGAAATAGATTTCCCCACTGCTTCCACGGTGTGTAAAATCGAATGTACTTTGCTGACAACTGTGTTGGTGGCCAACTGACTTACGGGGTGAGAGCAGACTCTGGTGCCTACCAGTGAATACATAGCCATTTGCCTTCCTCTCAAATCCCAGCAGTTCTCTCCTACTGTTCTTCTTTTCCCTCCCAGCAGATAAAACTCCCTGCAACCTGCCAAACAGGTGTTTGATGGTCATGGTGGGGGGTGCCAAGGTGTTGAAACAGACACCTCTTCCTCATATAGCTCCCCTCGGCTGCCAAACAGATTCTTAGTAAACTGTGAGGAGCTGTGGGGCTTTGAGTGTGGGTTTAGATTTTGGGCAAGCAGCCTCTCCTGGATCGACGTGCAGAAAGAAACAGGGAAAGAGGTGGGTCAGCTGCCTATCAAAACTCAACCCCTCCTGGGTCCCATCCCCGCATCTGTGTCCTGACTGGTTGGGAAGCAGAGCCAGAGGGTTGACCCAATTGCTTTGCTTAATGCGGCCTGTACACAGGAAATCAGGACAGCACCGTTGAGGGGCAAGCCAAAACAGGTCAACAGCTCCAGGCAAGGTAGCAGGTGTAGTTTCATGCTGAACTCAAAGATAGATGGTGAGCAATTTAACTCCACCTTCCAACTAAAACTGGGAGGCTTTAGAACTGAGATACAATAAAGTCAGCTGTAATTTTCCATTGTATAGACTAATACGTAGCTTATGAGCTGCGTATTCAAGGTAGAGTCATGTTTAAATTTGCTTTTCAATTGCATTGCTTGTAATTTCCCATAAGCCCTAACTTTCAAGAAAAGGCCTCTCTTTTGGAGTCCAGGACTGGCAGGAGAGCATTTAATACAGGGGCATCAAACTTGCGGCCTGCGGGCCGGATGCATCATGGACTGGCTACGCCCACACCTGGTTTAGCGAAGGAGGAGAAAGTCACGATAACGTCACGTGGCGACAATGTGACGCCATGAGTTTTGACATCCCTCATTGTAGCATTGTAGCATTTTTAGCTGTTCTCAAGCCTCCATGAACAAAGAAAATTGTCAAGCCAAACTCGGGCAGGCTGAGAATGTATCTGCTTTGACGTTTCTCTCTCTCTCTCTAATATTTCTTTCATTTGAGAAATGTTCTCTTCCATGACTATGTTGCAATTCTTGTGAAATAGGGGAACCAATAAGGGAGACATGGGGTGAGTGAATAGTTAGCAGGTTTGGGTGACAATAAGGGCTTAACTAACTTTAAACATATAGGGGTTATAGTTGATTATAGGCAGTTGGAAAGTAGCGTGGGCCTATCAACTGGGCCTGGAAAGGAATGATGTGGCGTAAGCTGACAGATATTCAGCTGGTTCGGACTGGTTTGGGTGAACCAGTAGCGGAGATCACGGGTACCCCACCCCCACCCCCACCCCCAGTGCTATGTGGTTCTAGTTAGCTATGTTGTTGAGGCTGGGCACATGGAGGGAAGGCATGTGTGTGAGCAAAGCACATGCGCGGAAGGCTGGGAGCGCACAGAGCAAACCGGTGGTAAAAATATGTGAAATCCATTGCTGTGTAGGATGATTATAAAAGTATGATTTTTCATTACTTGAGTATCGTCTCTTGCCTGTGTGGGTATTGAGATCCACCAGCAGTTGCAAACGCTTCAATAAAATTGTTTTGTATGCCAACAACTCTGAGTTTGAGTGTTACTCCTCACATTACATTCCTATTCCTTGATCTATTCCTGATGAGGACGGTGGAGACTTCCCTAGGAGGATTCTGCACAGCTTCCAGAACAGCTCTTCACCTCTGTGATCTCACCATACTAGCGAAGTTTGAGAGTTTGGGGTTGGTGTAACTCAAATTACACCAAAGAAGTCATCTGCCTTTTTTTTTATACAGGGAACTTCTGCAGAACTTGTGGGGTGTTTGTTCCCCATTGTGTGTGTGTGGTTGTTTGTATGTGTTGGTTCACCTCCTGGCTTCTGGGTTTTAATGCTGGAGTAAATTCTTTAAGGAGAATGAGAGCTTGACTTCACTGAAATGGATGAGATTATGATTGTTCTCTTCTGCAGGGGAAGAGCGGATATGAAAACTATAAATGAAGCACAGTAAAAATGAAACATGGCCTGGCACCTGAAATAGCGTCAGTACAAAAATGTTTGGAACTGTGCAAGGAACCCCGGAGAAAGAAGGCAAATTTAGAGGCCATGGGAGAGAGTTCCTGAGATATTCCAATATTTGAGAGGTTACCACAAAGAAGGCTTCAACCCAAAGGTGCTTTTTCAGGAGGCAACTTGAGCTTCTTGTTTTTTCTTTGCAGATGTTTCTCTTCTCATCCAAGAAGCTTCTTCAGCTCTGACAGGATAGCAGGGAATGGAAGGATTATTACACTATCCTGTCACTATTACGCTATCCTATCAGAGCTGAAGAAGCTTCTTGAATGACAAGCAAAATGTCTTCAAAGAAAAAACAAGTCCAGTTGCCTCCTGAAAAAGCACCTTTGGGAAAATCATAAATCTGGATGACTGAGAATCTCTTCAGACAAGAGGGGGTCAACTTACTTTCCAAAGCACCAGAGGACAAAAGAAAAAAATGGGTGGAAACTAATCAAGAAGAGAAGCAACCTGGAATTAAGGAGAAACTTCCTAACAGTGAGAACAATTAACCAGTGGAACAGATTGCCTTCAGAAATTGTGGGCGATCCATCACTGGAGGTTTTTAAGAAGAGACTGGACAGTCACTTGTCTGAAATGAAGTAGGAGCCCTCTAGGCAGCAACGCAAGCCCTTGCCCAGTGCAGCTACATTGCACATGCATACGTGCTTCTTCAGCTGATTTTTGAGTTTGCCGTGCATGTGGGAGACATGTGTGCATACACGGGGGAGCGGGGAGGAGTGGGGGGGCTCCGTTTCTGGCACCAGGAGGCTTCAGGGAGGGCCTCTGGAGCCTGGGGGAGGCCATTTTCACTCTCCCAGGCTCAAAGAAAGCCTCCGGAGCCTGAGGAGGGCGACACCCCCCCAGTGCGGGGGGTGGTGATCGTGTATGCATGCATGGGTTAGTGGTTGCACACCAGGGGTGGGTTCCTGCCAGTTCTAACCTCTCATATAGAAGAGGTTCCACAAATCTACAGTGCCGTTTAGAACCGGTTCCAGCTCCCTCCCCCCGCCCGTCCGCACATCATCAAGATGAAGAGCGAGAGGAGGAATTCTGGGAGTTGAAGTCCACATCTTAAAGCTGTCAAGTTTGAACATCCCTGGGGTTTTTCTTTCTAAAAGGTTAGGGGTGCAAGGGTCTTGTAACTTGACAGCTTTAAGACTTGCGTGCTTCAAATGCCAGAGTTTCTGAGCCAACATTTGGTTGCTAAACAAGAGCGTTGTTAAGTGAGTTTCACCACATTTTACAAGATGGCCATGCCTACCCAGTCACATGGCTGCCAAGCCACTCCCACCCAGTCACATGGCCAGCAAGCCACTCCCACAAAGCAGGCCACACCTACAGAAGAGGTTCTAAAATTTTTTGAAACCCACCACTGTTGCACACATATGTGCAGGGGATGGTGGTCGGGTGCGCATGTGCAGGTGGACGGGGCACATTGCATTGTGGGTGAGGGGCACCCACATAATTTCAGCACGCGAGGACAAAAACGTTTGCCATCACTGGTATAGGATCTCCTGCTTGAGGGGAGGTGGACTAGAAGACCTCAAAGGTCCCTTCCAGCTTTATTTTGATTGATCTGAAGTGGCACCGAAAACTAGATCACTTCTGGGGAACCATTTTGTCCCCAAAATGCAATTTTGTTGAGTTAGGATTGGGGCTTCTAAGTTTCCCAGGACAATATTTGTGAGTTCCTTGGTGCTCTCTGAGGTTGGTAATTTTCCTACAGGTGTTTCATTACCCAACTAGGAAACATCATCAGTGTTACCTAGTGTTACCAGGTTGGGTTGGAACATCTGCAAGAAACCAAGTAAGCGGACAGCATCAAGGACCCAACAGTTTAACCCTGAGCTGCAACTATTCTCTTTTATTAGGACAGGGCTTGTTGGGAAGCCGTGTAATTACAGATTCAGTAACCCTGAAAGGCACAAGTCATTTTCAGTGGATCTCAAGATTACGGAGAGGTTTAGGGAAGTAACAACTGGGTTGTCCAGACATTTTAGGATTGTCATCAAATTACTTGTTGCAGATGAACTGTCTCTTGCTAAACCTAACAGGGAGAGGAGTGGCTTCTGTATCCATCGACATCTGCCCGTATGCAGGGAAGTGCCTCTGGGCTGAAAACATGAAAAGTTTTGAATGGCAAAAAGCTGGCTTGCCTCTAAACCCCAGTGGATTGGATATATCCTTGTCTTCGGGTTTGTTACTTTCTTCAATTGACTGGACTACTCAAGAAGTCGCCAAGGAAAAAGCTGGTCTCTTGGCTGATTCTTCTCCAGAAAAATCCCTAATATGAAGAGAAGGAGGAGGAGAGGAAGCAGAGAGAGAACTGGCACTAAATCCAGGGCAGGCGTTACCTAGGTGTCCAACGCCCACATGCCAGTGATGGCAAGAAAATTATCCTTTCAATGAAACTTCCTGCTAAGACCTGCCTACTTTACTTCTCACTATAGGATCTGATGCTGTGTGCGGAAATTTCTCACGATGAAAAGAAATGGGAGGAAGGGCTTGCATTCCCTGCAGAGGCAAAAAGAGCTATGCCCAACACCATCCCTGGCGTTGCTTCCCACTCCTGTCCCCGTGTAGCTCCTTGTGCCAGCATGGCGTGGAGAGAAGTAGGTAGTGAACAAGAAAAGGGGCCCTGTTGGTTACCGCGGCACTCCCCGTCCCCATGGCAACCAGATGATATTCCTCACACTGGGAAACATCAGCTAATTGAGCCCAACTGCCAATTCCCAGCCCCCTTCCTCCAGGCCGGATAAACTTAGGAATGGGGTTGGAGAGGAGGGGTAGAGGGAACAGGCAGCAGTAAAGCAGGAATGCCTTGCCTGGCATCGCCATGTGGCTGTTTCTGGGTGGGGGCGGCTGTTTATATGCAGGAAGAATGTCATGAAATGCGATTCTGGGCCTTTCCTGTCTAGGAGAGATGGCTGAAGGCCAGGACTAGCAAAAAAAAAAAAGGGAGCTGAAAGGAAAGAAAAAAAACCCACCAAAATCAGAAATTTTTGGGAAGGAGAAAAGTGCTGGAAGACGATCCCATTTGAGACCTGCAATGGAAGAAGAGAGGTGGTTAGGCTGCAGACGATCCTCCTCTAGCATTTCAGAGAATTAAATCTGAGCGTTTAATGTATAAATATGCATATATCAGTGCTTTTAGCCCCCTGTGGTCCTCAAGAGATGATGTCGGTGGTGATGGTGAGGGTGATGGAGGATGATGACTTTGGAAAAAGTGCAGAGAAGAGCAACTAAGATGATTAAAGGCCTGGAGACTAAAACCTATGAAAAATGGATGCAGGGTTGGGGTTAGGGAAAAGAAGGACTTTTAAGGGGGGACATGATAGCAGTACTCCAGTATTTGAGAGGCTTCCACAAAGAGGAAGGGGTCAGTTTGTTTTTCCGAAGCACCAGAGGACAAAAGAAACAATGGATGGAAATTAGTCAAGGAGAGAAGCAACCTGGAATAAAGGAGAAACTTCCTAACATTGAGGACAATCAACCACTAGAGCTGAATGGTTTGCCTTCAGAAGTTGTGGGTTCTCCATCACTGAAGGCTTGTAAGAGAGTGGACAGTCACTTGTCTGGAATGACATAGGACAGTGATGGCTAACCTTTTTCCCATTGCGTGCCAAAAGTAGGGGGAGCACAGGGGGGCCATGTGCAGGCATGCCCACAACCATAATGCTATGTGCTTGACCTCTGCGCATGTGTGTATCCCCCCCTCCGCTTTTGGCCCATAATGGGCCTGTTTTCCGCATTCCCCAGGCTCCAGAGGCTTTCTAGGAGCCTGGTGAGGACGAAAACATCCCCCCCCCCGGAGGCTTCAGGATACTTCCCTGAAGCCTCCGGAGCACAAAAACGGCCCTATGGGCAAACCGGAAGTTTGGGAACTGATTGTTTTCCGCCCCCAGGGAAGTCTCCGGAGGGTGAAAAACAGCCTTAAAAGAAGGCTGAAGTCAGCTGACCAGGGTACGCATGCTGACAGGGCAACGCCTCACGTGCCCTGACAAATGGCTCCATGTGCCATCTGTGGCATGCATGCCATAGGTTCGCCATCACAGGTACAGGATCACCTGCTTGAGCAGCGGGTTGGATGAGAAGATTTCCAAGGTCCCATTCAGCTCTATTCTGATTGATGATGACATCCATTCAGTTGTTTCTGACTCTTGGTGATTCTGTGGGCCAGGTCTTTCACACCTTCCAATCTTGCCCTTCTTTTGAATTTTTCTGTGCTCTGGCTGGTGTCAGCTTTGATGGTGTCCAGCCACCGTGTTCTTTAACGGGCCAGTTTCCGTTTACTGCTAACTCTTCCCAACATAATTGCTTTCTCCAGTGAACTCCCCCTCATGACGTGGCCAAAGTAAGTGAGACCCTCTGGGATAGCCTCAGGCAAAGCCTCTGGGTATGGCTGCTCTTCAAGAAACAGCTCAGGAAGGTTGGTAATAGATCTCTAATTGTCTCTTTCTCTCACACACATATACCTTCCAACACATCCAGTCTAGCAAGAGAAGCTTAAGGCAAGGAGCCAAGCCACCTCTGTGAGCATCAGATGCCCTTTTACCTTCCAAGCTGGTATTGTTCCTGAGGCCAGGCTCTTAAGCGACTGATTTTCTGCATCTCAAGTTTCCTCTGAAATGCCAGGGATGCCAAGTGTGCACAGCCTCGCCTCTATAGCCTTGTGGCACAGTCTCCATTTTAAACAAACGCTCAGAAGCCACCAGGGCGATGTTGCTGCTTGAATTCAGCTGTGACTGGAAAACTGAATTGTCCGAACAGTGGGAACCTCGGTCAAATTTGCAGCATTTCCCAACGTAGAACCAACATACAAAGAACAGGCCTGTCACATCTGTGCTGTGACCCACTTTGCCGATGCACAATCCTACACCAAGATGTTTGCTACCAAATGCAACTTCCAATTTGTTTTTCCAAACACAGGAGTTTCACATGGCTCACAGTTATGAGATAGATAGCTGATAGGGGGGAAATGGAAAACCTTCTTCAAAATCCTGGTGGATCCGACATTTCAAAGGAATAGATACTGCATGAAGAAAGGATATTTTGTCCACCAGATTTTGTAAAGTGGTACCCAGTCTGGATAATTATAGAAAAAGGGAGGGGAGATGTTGACATTGAAATGGGCCAGCTGTAACAAACGATTAAGACAAACAATTGTGCTAGCATTAATAATTTGACAGCAAGCATACTATATAGCTATGCTATTTCTCTATGTTATTGTTCGTTTTCTGAGTTGCTTAAGGACATGTTTATTACTACCCACTGATTCCATGTTAGTGGAGTTTTAAAAAGTAGGGTTTTTTTTAATACTCTTTCTTTTGATTTATTCTCCATAACACCTGAGGGCAGGACAAAATGCAATGGGTGGAAGCTCCTCAGAGGGAGATTCAACCTGGAACTAAGGAGGAATGTCCTGACAGTAAGAACAATTAATCAATGGAACAGCTTGTCTCCTGGAGATGTGTATGCTCCGTTGCTGGAGGCTTCAAGAAAAGATTGGACCATTGGTTCAAGGTGGTATAAAGACTCCTGCCTTAGGTAAGAGGCTGTAATAAAGGCCTCCACGTTCCCTTTATTTACCTATATTTCATACCTCTTAACCTCCCGTCTCTAGGATTCTATGATGCATTCAATCACTGTTTTCCAACCTCAGCCACTTTAAGATGGATGGCCTTCAATGCTGGCTAGGGAATTCTGGGAATCGAAGTCCATCCATCTTAGTGTGGCTGAAGTTGAGAAACAAAGCTTTAAATAAGGTAAGGGTCAAGTGCAGGTTTGTGTATGAATGTGGGTTTTCAAGTCCATCTTGACTCCAAATGGTAGCCTGAACAAACAACATTTTTCAGAAATGATTTGCCACAGCCTTCTTCCTAGGACTCAGAGAGAGTGACTTACACAAGGTCACCCTGGACCTGTTTCTACTCCAGGTCCTTTAATCGACATACCAAACCATCGAATACAGGCAGCTCTTGACCTGCAACCATTCATTTAGTGACCAAAGTTACAACAGCATTGACAAAAGTGACTTACAATATTCACACGTACAACTGCTACAGTATCTCCATAGTCCCGTGATCGAAATTCAGATGCTTGGCAATTGCCATGCATTTATGACATTTGCAGCATCCCGAGGTCATGTGATCACCATTTGATGCCTTCCCAGCTGGCTCCTAACAAGTAAAATCAATGGGGGAAGCTGAATTCTCTTAATGACTGATTCACTTAACAACTATACTGATTCACTAAATAATTGTGGCAAGAAAAGGTCATAGGTCGGCCACATCTCACTTAACTGCTTTTATTAGCATACAGAAATTCTGATCCCAATTCTGGTCATAAGTCAAGGACTACCTGTAATCAGATAGATCTTATGAAAGCCTAAATGATATAGTGGTTAAGTTGGTGGACTAGCACCTTTGAGATCCAGGTTGTATATACTGCATTCAGTTCTGGTCGCCACAATGTAGAAAAGACATGGAGATTCTAGAAAGAGTGCAGAGAAGAGCAACGAAGATGATTAGGGGACTGGAGACTAAAACATATGAAGAACAGTTGCAGGAACTGGGTATGTTTAGCTTAAGAGAAAGAAGGACTAGGGGAGACGTGATAGCAGTGTTCCAATATCTCAGGGGTTGCCACAAAGAAGAGGGAGTCAAACTATTCTCCAAGGCACCTGAGGGTAGAACAAGAAGCAATGGGTGGAAACTAATCAAGGAGAGAAGCAACTTAGAACTGAGGAGAAATTTCCTGACAGTTAGAACAATTAATCAGTGGAACAGCTTGCCTCCAGAAGTTGGGGAAAGCCCCAACACTGAAAGTCTTTAAGATGTTGGATAGCCATTGTCTGAAACGGTATAGGGTTTCCTGCCTAGGCAGGGGGTTGGACTAGAAGACCTCCAAGGTCCCTTCCAACTCTATTGTATTGTATTGTATTGTATTGTGTTGTATTGTATTGTATTGTATTGTATTTCATCCTCAGGCTTAGAAACCCAGAGGCAAACTCTGAACCAGTGACTCCTTCCATCTGACAAGGTTTTGTATATCTAGGTAGACCTCGACCTACGGCCCCAATCAAGCCCAAAGATAGTTGTTGTGAGTTTGGCCCCATTTTACGATCTTTCTTGCCAAAGTTGTTAAATGAATCATTGCAGTTGTTAAATTAGTAACTCGGCTGTTAAGTGAAATCTGGCTTCCCCATTGGCTTTGTTCGCAAAAGATGATCACATGACCCCGGGACACTGCAACCGTCATAAATATGAGACAGTTACCAAGCATCCATATTTGGATCACATGACTGTCGGAATGCTGCCATAGTCGTGTGCAAAATAGCCATAAGTTATTTTTTCCGGTGCCATTGTAACTCCAAGTGGTCACTAAATGAACTGTTGTAAGTCAAGGACTACCTATACTACTTTGAGCTCCTGAAGAAAAGGCAAAATGTAAAAAAATCTATGATAAATTAATCTATTGCTTATGATAATTTAAGAGCAAACAACCCCTTCTTTCATGTTATTCTTTTTCAAAATTTGCCTGTACCATTCCATCTGGATTCGTGCAGGCTCATTCTAGTTTGAAAATTAATCTAATCAAATATAATTTTATTAGCTCCCCCATCAGCCTGCTGAACCTAGGGACAGAATATCGTTTCGATAGAAAAGGGAGTGTCAGAAACAGAAAAAATTGGTAGTTTCATCCAATGGGTAGGTTCTGCTCCATCTCTGTTTGCTCTCAAATTGATCCCAATGGATTCCTAGCAGATTCCAAGATAACGCAGCAGCCCTCCATAAACAATACTTTCCCATCCCTTCTCTCAATGAAGGTCACCCAATGCCAGTCTGGATTTAATCTTTCTCTGCAGTCACTTCCAACCTCTAATTCTCAAACCTACATATACGCATAAACGACTGTGTCTGTGTAGAGGTGTGCGTGTTTCGGTGTTTATGTGCCTCTGTGCAGGTAGAAAATTGGTGATTTTTATTTTATATCTTTTGATTTATTCTCCATAACACCTGAGGGCAGGACAAGAAGCAATGAGTGGAATCTGTGATTAATATTTATATGTATTTATATGTTCGTGTGTAGGTGTACACATATGTATTTTTGTAGCATATCTTTATGTGTGTTATGCACGTGTACACTTTTGAGAGCAGGCAACATATTTCATCTTTAATGTGAGCCAGAGTCCCACAGGGAAAAAAATGACAATAAAGATTATCTTATCTTATTTTGGAATCAAGTGTTGGAATGATCCTTCCCGCTCATTCTAATTTCATTCTGGGTGCAGAAGAGCATCTGGCTGGGGAATTCTGGGAGTAGAAGTCCACACATCTTAAAGCTGCTCTGTAACCATTTCAGACCAGTGCTGCATCAGATGCAATCCCAACCCAGATCTCCTTTCAGCTCTTTCTAAAACCAAGAGTGATAACAGAGGATCACGCCTGGTTCTTCTTGGCAAGAGTTACTAGGATTGCATTTGCGTTTTGCAGCTTGATACGAGACCCCTGTAATGCAATTCACACAACCACTGAAGCAATTATAGCACCAGGCTGCTGGCTAATTCAGGTCCTAACTCAATCAAGGTAATTGCTTATGTGCTGATAAATTTGTACTATATGAAATTTACAACTGCCAGAGATTCTACTGGGAACAATAATTAGTTGTCCAATCATCTCTTTTCTCCTTGGGGACTGTTTTATAAAGCAGAGATAATAGTCGAGGAAAGCAGTGTTATTTCTACATAATATTCTGAAAACTGGCAGAGAGACACATTCTGTGGCTTCCTGATCATTTACCTGGCAGGGGAGATACCGGGCCATACATCCTGATCTTTTCTCAGACTATAAGTGCCAACATTTCTCTCCCTCCCCAGAAATGCACTGTGGTTACAATAGTTGCCAGATCAGTTGAAATGCAACAGGTAGAGTCTTCCCATCACTGGCAGTTCTCCTCCTCTAGGTAACTGGTTCATATGTCAAAACTGCCGCGACTGATATGAAGCCTTTCCCCCTAAAGCTGAATCAGAATCAATGTAATTGAAATGTAATTGAAAACCATTATTCCATATCATGCTCAATCAAACAATATCATATCTCTTCTGCTTATTCTCTTCTCAAGTCTAAACCTTCCTCATTCCTTCATACTTCCTTACTAAGATCTATTTCTCATCCTCTGATTGTCCTTGCTTTACTTTTTCCAAATAATTGAAATGATTTTGATTTTGGTTTATCTGATACCCTCTCTGTTGTTCTTGGGCAGTGTTGGCAAACCTTTTAGGCAACGAGTGCCGCAAAAGGGGGAGTGAGCACACTTGTCTGGCCCGCAACCCGGAAGAGGAGCTGCCCAGCAGGCATACGCGCACCAGAAAACGAACTTCCGGTTTCTGGCACATGCTTGTACAATGGCCAGGTGATCTTCTGGTTACTGGCATGCATGTGTGTGCCATGATCAACTGGCCTGCGCACATGCTCATGCTGGAAAACGGAAACCAGCTCTTCCAGGTTCTGGCACTGCCGCATGCACAAAGGCCAGCTGATCGTTGCGGGTGCATGCTTGCCAGAAACCCAGGAGAGGAATGGGTGATGCCGCTTGTGTGGCTACACATGCCCCAGGTTTGCCATCATGGTTCTAGGGATATATATATATATGTATTTGTGTTACAACCCCTGGTATGCCTAAATATGGGAGGAAGGTCACTACTCCCTCTTTCTGTCCTTCGGCTTATCACAGAAGACCATGCAGGCAGAAAACCATATTTTTATTTTTAATGTTGCCTTTTTATATTTGTGTTGTATTTGTACAGATAAATAAATAAAGGGAGACTAGTATAGATCTATTTTGAGCTAATTAGCTCTCATCAGCTAGCCATACCCTTACTGGGATTCGAACCTGGGCTGTATATATCTTAGGCAGGAGTCTTAGCCACTAAGCCACGGGTTCTCTTCCTTATCAGTTGAGCCAGGGAAATAGGTATGTATTTGTGTTACAACCCCTGGTATGCCTAAATATGGGAGGAAGGTCACTACTCCCTCTTTCTGTCCTTCTGTCCTAGTATAGACTAGATCTATACTAGTCTCCCTTTATTTATTTATCAGTACAAATACAACACACACACACACACACACACACACACACCTACCTACCTACCTACCTACCTACCTACCTACCTACCTACCTACCTACCCTTTCTTGGAGATATGGTCAATTTGCATGTGTCTTTTATGTGTCTTAAAAAAAACTAGTGAAGATGATTCTGGTTCTTTGGATTCTTTGTTGACTATCATTATGTTTCCCATTGTGGGAAGCCACCACCCACAACCCCACCGCCGACAAGAAGAATGAAATATTCTGAGGAATATTTTGAGGAATAAAGGCAGATTATTATATTATATTTCCCAAAGGGAGAAATGGAGAAACATGTTTTTTAGAGGCAGAAAGCAAGCCCCACTTTCCTTAATAGTCGACAGCAGATGTCAGCACTTAAAAGATAAAGAGCTTACTGAAAAAGACAAGTATCTAGATAGCTCTATTCATAAGCAAATAGCCTCACCCAAGAGCCAAAACAGGATGAAACCCATTAAGCTATAATAGCAATTATCCAACACCCTTTCAGAACACAAGCCCCTTCATTGCATCACCCTCAGAGTAGTCCAAACCTCAACCAAACGTAGCTTAGACAAACACCTAGGATTTGTAGTTTGCCTATAGAGCCAGCTATGACCCCTACATAACCCCTACATGGCCCTATGGGAGTGTGACAACAGCCAATAGAATACAGTTTTTTGCACAGGAACAGGAAGCTCAAGTGCAAAGCTCAAGAGAAGGTTTAAACCCCCTCAACTCCATTTTGTCAGCTGCCCAGAATCACAATCCTATGTGGTTCTGCTTCATCAATAAATCATCGTTCCATCAGCCTCCATGTTTCCAGTGTCTTTCTCCCAGCTTGGAACTGAACCAGATGAATATTTCTTCGCACACCATTTAAAACTGTTTTCAACTGAGCTTTTAGCACCTATTTTTAAGGATCTCCCTCATAGTCCCCTACCTTTTAAAAAAAAGTCTAAAATATGTGTTCAGTTAAATTCCCATTTGATTTCCCTTCAAATCAAGTATTCCCAAACTATGTCATTACTTTCTCCATCATTCCTGTTACTACCACTTTAGTAGTACTAAGCTTTTCCTATTAATTGACTCTTCTTTCTGAAAGTTCCCATCAAGACAAGTGAAGAATTTCCTGGAAGACTCATACTTAGCAGACATTATTTTCTAAAATATGCCTGAGAAATTAAAGTCCCCATCTGCAGCACTTGCCTTCCACCCGGATGAACACAATGGCAAGGGGGGAAAAGAATCTGACTTTACATTGGCTAGACAAGAAACGAGTCCATGACTTTGCTTCATCCCTTCTAGCCTAAGGTGTTACTCAACTGAAGCTGACAGCTTCCCTGGGACTAAAAGCTAAAGGATAGTAGAGTCCAGCCTCTTTGTTGACAAGTGAACTGAGATACAACCCCTGCAATAAAAAAAATATCAAGCAATAAATCCACCTGATCAGAACACCACCATCTATCTCCCTGTTTTAAAAAAAAACAACCTGGTGAAATATGGACACAGGAGAACAGGGATTGTTACACGCCTCCAAGCTTCATAGAATTGTAGCATTGCAAGGCAGACTTCTGTTCATCTGCAACTGAGCTAGGAGTACATTGGTTTAGCTGTCCAAGAGCAGTGATACTGTAGGATCCCAGGGGAGTAGATCCAACTTGCAACATTGCTGAAGTCCCTTGTAGGCATGATCCTATAGAGTCCCAATGGGACTTTTTTTCAAGAGGCAACTAGACTTTCTGGTTTTTGTTTGAAGACATTTCGCTTCTCATCCAAGAAGTTTCTTCAGCTCTGACTGGAAGGTGGGGAATAGAAAGATTTATATTCCTTGCAGACAGCTGGTCATTTGCATTCTTTTAGCAGGTCGTTAAGGTCACCTGGAGGTTTATCTGTATCATCAGGGTCACTTGAGTGGTGCAAATTGGTGTGGAGCCTTCTTCACCTTAACGACCTGCTAAAAGAATGCAAATGACCAGCTGTCTGCAAGGAGTATAAATCCTTTCATTCCCCACCATCCACTCAGAAATGAAGAAGCTTCTTGGATGAGAAGCGAAATGTCTTCAAACAAAAAAACCAGAAAGTCTAGTTGCCTCGTGAAAAAAGCATCTTTGGGAAAACCATAATAATAATAATAATAATAATAATAATAATAATAATAATAATAATAATAATAATAATAATAATAATAATAATAATAATAATAATAATAATTTAATTTGTTAGCCGCTCCCTCTCCACAAGGGACTCGGGGCGGCGTACAATAAAAACATACATAAATACATATAAACATACACATACACACATGACCTGGATGACTGAGAATCTCCATAGACCCTACAGAGGTTACAAAATAGCTGCCATCATCGGGATCCCAAAAAGTAGAGCTGTGGTGGCACAGTGGTTAGAATGCAGGACTGAAGGCTAACTCACTGCTCACTCCAGCAGTTCAATTCTAAGTGGCTCAAGGTTGACTCAGCCTTCCATCCTTCTGAAGTTGCTAAAATGAGGGCCCAGATTGCTGGGGCCTGTAAGATGACTCTGTAAATTACTTAGAGCTGTAAGGCACTGTGAAGCGGTATTACTATATATGCAAGATAGTGCAGATTTCATACTGTCCATTGTTCTCCTATGGTTTTGTCAGTTATTGAGAAATTCCTTCTACAAATACAATCTGGTGAAATATCTGGTGATGCAGTGAGGCTCCACCATTGGATTTGCTGGGACCAGTTGCCACTGGCTCTTTTGTCTTTTGAAATGGTTTCTATCAGCAGTCATCTCCTTACTTTTGTAACATTTATGCAACATAATCTTCAAATTTTCATCATTCTTCTTCCTTCCAGATTCTGTAGCTCAGGAGAAGGGAACCATAGTCCTTTTATGACTTGTGGACTTCTGGGAATTGAAGACCACAAGTCATAAAAGGATCATGGTTCCCCACCCCTGAGCTACAGAATCTGGAAGGAAGAGGAATGATGAAAATTCCTGAGCTCAGGAATTCTGGGAGTTGTCCACAAGTCATAAAAGGGTCATGGTTTCCCACCCCTGTTCTAGCTCAATATAAGGGTCTTTTTCTCATTGTCTATGGAGCTTCTCAATCATCCAGATCATGGTTGTCCCCTAGGTGCTTTTTAAAAGCCAACTGGATTTTGTTTTTTCTTTGAAAACTTTTCGCTTCTCATCCAAGAAGCTCCTTCAGTTCTGAACTGAACAGAACTGAAGAAGCTTCTTGGATGAGAAGCGAAATGTTTTCAAAGAAATCCAGTTACCATTTGAAAAGCACCTTGGGGATGGCCTTCTCGGCCATGGCACTAATATTATGCAGTGGCTGCTCCCAGGAAAACTGCCTATTCTCAGCTCCTATTAAAATCTAACGACAACATTTTTAACTCTACCTATGCTGAAGTTTATTTATTCTTGCAACTGATGACTCTTTTTCTTTGGATGATTAATAAGCCATTAGTCAATGTTGTTCTTATGAACTGTATCAGTGAAAATTAAGAAGATGTATAGATTCTGTTCTGTATGACAGATAGTTATTTTTAACTATGACTTTGGGTGCATTGTAAAAAGGTAGCATATAAATTCACTTTAAAAAATAGAATGGATTCATATTAAACATGAAGCTATATAAAACAGTAAGTCACTGCAAAATGAAGATGCCCTTTTGCTATTTTAATATATAGTTTCCTCGGGTTCCCATCTCCTTCCACTTTGAGTGCAAACGCTCCATCTTTACTTAAGGAGCTATTCATAGCTTTACCATTTCTTTCAATCCTTTTTAAATTACATTGAACCTACAATTTTTGATTCCCCAACTCCATCAGTCACAGCAAAACCCTGCTCTTTTGAATTATTTATAGCACATTTGGGGTGGTCTGATTTATGAATTTTGGGGATTTATTATTTGCTTTTCAAGAAAGCTTAAAAAGGCAGCAAAACCCTCCTAAAATATGAAAAAGCAATGTAAGACAGCAACCCAAAAAAGATTGGCAGAAACAAATACAAAACAGCATAAAATCAATCAGCATAGGAAATAAAACACCATCTGCTTTAAAAGTCTGGGAAAATTACAGAAGAAAAAAAAACTTTGCTGGTATCAAAATTACATTAAAATAGGTGCCAGTTGGTCAATGACAACCAGTATGGGTGCAACACCCTTGCTTTTTCAAATTTTGGAGCAAAAGAAAATTTGTGCGTACAGAAATCTACAAGAAAAGCTAAATCATGATTTTGTGTGTGTGTTCTTTTAAAAGAGTAGCTTAAAAAAGAAAAAGACACTAGAACATCTATGCAGATGCAAACTGCTCCACTCTTTTTCTCAAATGCAAGAGCTGTTTTTTTCTGCGTATAAGAATACAGGGAATCCATTCATCAGATCATCCATATTCAGACGGGAAAGTCCTCGAAAAATCAGCATTTTCAAGGATTAGGACTTTTTGGAGAAAAGTCCAAGCAGCCAGGTATGTTAACCAAAACTTCAGAATTTCCTGGAGATACACCCAGTAAACTTTTCTTTTTCCTATCCTTTCTCAGAGTAGAGACAAGGGAGGGGGTGAGGGGTGGATGAGCTGAAACGTGGATATATTGGGTCTTTTTTGACTGACAGCTATCCTTGTCCAATCCTAGGCTTTTAGCATCTCTCTTTCTTTGCCCCATCTTCTGCTGGATGTTCACCCGTTTTTGTTAATGAATGCTCTTCCCACGCACCCTCTCCACTCCTTTGGGACTTGAAAGCAGTTCAGAGGAAGACACGCAGGTTTGAGTGAGGGGCTGCAGTTCCCGTCGAGCGCATTTCCTTCACCAATCAAAACACCTCGCTTGCCTGCCAGCCGTCCAATGGAATTCCTCAGGCATCTTCTTTAATTCATCCCTTGCATTTCCTTTCCAGAGTGAAATTTCGGTTTTTTAATAGAAAGCACCGACTTTGAAAGTGGGGTATTTTTCCCTCTCTCATTAAAGTAAATGCTTCCTTCTGGAAGGTGGAGGGGAACATCTAATATTTCTGGTGCTTCCCCTTGAATCAAACAGCACTCAGGGGCTGCAGAGGAAAAAAAAAGAACCCTACACCACAGGGGAAGTATTTGTATGGGATTCTTTTTTAACAGATCAAGGTAAGACTTTGATTGCTACTCTGTACTACTAGCCAACAATGTCTTTGATAACCGAGGTTGGGTGTTCTGGGTGTGTCAGAACAGTCTAAGAGAAGGAGACTCCAGAAAGTTAGCTATAGAGGTATTGGTGGGATGGTGTTACATATCAGAGTGCTTTCAGATTTGACAATATATGCTTGCATGTGTCAAAGTTACAAGCAGGTGTTTCCCCCAGAATTTGGGCACACTTATGTGTCTTTGATACCAAATGCTATTCTTTGCCTTTGATTTTACTATCTCTCTGATTAACAATGCGTTTACACAATCAGAACAATGCACTGTCTCACTCCTTTTTAAAGAAGAGAGTTTGGGAAGAGGAATTATTCGGTCTGCTAAAAACGAGCTGACTGTTGCTTTCAGTACCCATTCTGATGCAACTGCACCCAGGTTTGGTGTATAAGGCAGAGTCGGTTGTGGGGGGATTTGAATAAGAGCTGTGACAGTGCTGTTGGGATGGTATAATAGGATGGGATTCCTGATCTAATGTGTGTGATGGGACAGTTGTCATTCTGGGGATGTTAGCTTTGCATAAGATTGGGTCAATATGTGGGAATTTGAGATGGGGCTGGTTGTGAGATTAATGTTTTTCTATCCTCTTGTTCATATTTAATTCTCAGTCGCGCATTATTATGTATGTTTGTTGTCCTTTTTTAATGCTGCTGACCTAGGTAGGTCAATTATTAATAATTAGATACACAAATATGTAAGAAAGGGTTTTTTTGTTGCTGTTTGGGGCTTTTGTAAGGGGCTTTGTGTGATTCTTATGTGTGTCTTTGTAAGAGAGTGTGTTGTATTGCTGCAGTTCTGGGCATGTGCCAATTCCTTTGTGTGGGTATGCATATCAAATCATAAACTGTGCATTACACTTCCTGCTGCTTTGTATCCGTGGCAGCTTGTCTGTGTGACAGGTTGTGAATGTGTTACTTTGTATATGTGCATGTCTTTCTAGATATATTTGAGAGTGTGAGGCATTTTCAAAAGATCGATGCCTGTCCTTTTCACACATGAGAATTCCTGATTACTGTACAAACCTTCCTTACGCATACTCACAGTCACTCTTTCTCACAAATATGCTGAATGATGATATAAGCTGCTCTTATATTTCACAGGCTGGCAGAGCTGGCACAAATTAAACCACAGCACTAGCTTTTTATTCCTGTCTCCTCACTCCCCCCCACTTTGCAACTATCCAGCAGAAAATGGGTGCTATAGACGAATTTGAAACATGCACATGAAAGCAACAATTCATGGCTATTGCTTAATAAGCTTTCATCTATTGAAGCCTATTTCCTGGGTCTCCATTTGAAAAGGGTTGACTATGTATATGCATAGACTCTGTGTGTGTGTGTGTGTGTGTCAACACACGTGTGTGAATGTACGTGTGTGTATGTGTACGTCTGGTTATGTTTGTGCTTCAGGCACTAAGATTCCTAGATAATTGCTGTGGGGACTATGGGATGGATTGCACAGGTGGGCGTTCAGGCATGTGTGAGAGTACAATGCACATGGCAGAAGTTTGTGCCGATCTGGGTATTCAAAATGTTTGTGGGTGCATAACGGTATACCTGAGGGGAAAATGGGTACCCTTGTGATTCTGCACGCTGAGGTAGAGCTGAGGTAGATTCGTGTGTCTGGCTAAAAACAGATTGGTTGTATGCGGGTGAACAAAGGAGCTGAAATAAACCAAAGTCCCAGAAGCAGTGACAGACCGCAAATATAGGCCATCTTTGTTCAAAGAATCAGCCCCAAATGGTGGAGGTGTGTTGTAAGGAAACGTTGTCAGGTGCACCCCAGGTAATATGTGGGCAAAGGGTATAAGAAGATGAAGGGAATATGGAGAAGGAAGCCAAAATAAGATGTATGAGAAAGGAAGATGGTGTGGTAAAACGATAATATGAAACAGGTTTCGAAGGAAACAGCTATATTAGCTATATTCCAATAGTTACAAAAGAAGATTTGAGGATGGGGTGAGCTCTGGGAGGAAGTAGCCCATTAAGCGGATAGTTTTCCTGTGCTTTCTCACAGGATATATATTCACCCCTCCCAGCTTTCTAAAGGGTGATGCAGAAGCCTCCTGCTTTTTGAAGTTCCCCTAATGGATTTATGGAGGGAGAGATTGCTGGAATTGCGAAGAAACGATGGTGAGAAGGGGGAGGAGAGAATGGACTCTGCAGTTTCCATGGCAATGTTGCCATGGAAACAGCAAGGCTGCCTGGATCAGCCTCTCAGATGAATGAGGACCACTTATTGGGGAGAAGAAGGGGAGAAAATGGGGTGGTAGGGGAAAAATGAGTTACCCAGCTTTTTTTGAAATTGCTACAGGGAATTTTACAGTGAGTTTCAGGGATTTTTGAAGTTTGGATCTAATTTCTGAGGGTTTGTTGGTTGGTAATGGGCTTGAGCGTATACTGATGGAGTCAAACTTTTGACATATCACATTTTGGGATATTAGCTGCCTTCCACTGGAAAAATATGGGTGAAAATAAGAATCCTAATGGCAGAATGTCCATCAAAGGCACCAGACGCTAGTGGGTCATATGCATAGTGTCCCTAGGTCCTTCATTAAAAAGGACAGTTCTTTATTTATTTTCTTGGTTTTTTTCTTGAATTTTCCTCTATAAAGCAAAATTATAAACATAAACAATAGAGTTTTTTTATCCTTATGAACCTCTCTCAGATTTGCCCCCTTTTCAGGTCTGTCTTTTAATTTTTCCAAGAAAATAGACATGTGCCCAATATGATGTACATCATTAGAACAGTTTGCAAATTAATAATATTTCCAAGATTATCCAATTGGAAATATTATGTCTTGTTCCTCAACTATGGTCAGTTTGCTTAAAATCATACAGCAGCCTTCCACAAGATGAAGATTTTCCAAACTATGTTTGAATGACAATTCCCAGAATTCCCAAGTGTGTTCAGTGGGAATTCTGGGGTTCATTGTTACTCCAGTACATCAAGACTTCCTTGGCATTTATTCTGGAGTAGGTTTTATGAATAATCTTCTATACAGTTGTACTGCTTGAGCTTACAATAGAGCTGTATAAGTACAGTACTTTCTTTTTCGGCAAAATGATGGAAGCAAATATGTCTGGAAATTGTTTGTTCTGATAATAAATTACTTCTCTTTTGTAGCCCTAGCAGAAATAAATGGCCTGAGGTGTTTAATGTGCCAATATAAAGTACATCTGAAATATGAAGCAACGAATCTCAATTGGTTTGATCTGGAGCTTTACTAAAGGTTGTTTGATTAATAAGTGATAGCTATTGATATTAATCAAGGCTATTATTTCAGAATGCACTTTTGTATTTTTTTAAAGCTCTATTGGTTATGGTGGGTTTTTCTTTCTTTATGTTTTAATAAAATTGAATGAAAAAACATTTTTTAAAATAACCTTTCTTTCTTAGAAATGATTAAGTTTCTTTTTTAGTGTGCATCCTTTTCCTTTAATATCTAAAAATAAAATATATCAAAATATTAGTACAACAATACGAATACAGTGAAATATGATGTATGTGTGTATGTGTGTGTATATATATATATATATATATACATACAGATTATATAATAATTCAATATTGTATGTTTATATTACATGTATTATGGAGACAACATATGATTGTTTTAAAAGATATAGGTAGCAGGAGTTAATAAGAAACTATGGATTTCAAATCTAAATAGTAACTTGCTAGCCTGCTGCATTCCAGGGAAAAAATTATCGTGTTATAAGCCATTTAATTTAGGGAGTACACCACTCTTTCTACCTCCATGAATTCTTCTAGTATACTATTGGAAACAACCATCAAAATAAAATCTGCCTGTGCGTCTTGAATTAAATTCAGTGCTATTTGTTTACATGTTTATAGGTACTCCAAAATCAGCTAGAGTCACATACTGTACAAAGCCATAATATGGTTTATTTGGTTTTGTGTCAATATGTTGTGTGAATTCAGGCACTGTAGTTTTCTTTTCTTTAAAAAAAATTTTTTTTATTGGTTTTTAAACATTTAGAGGAAAGGGTAGGTGGATATACAAAAAAATTTGGCAGCTACATCGTGCTAAAGGTAGAAATCTCTCCAAATCTCACAACTTTTACAAAGAAAAAAAAAACAAAAGATAAAAGATAAGCAGAAACAGCATCTTGTTATACATTGTATCAACCATATGTTCAATCATCTCTTTTGCCACTTTCTATATATCAACAATTACAATAATATTTCAAATACATTTATTTTTGTAACCTGTGTCTTTTCAATATTGCTCCCTCCCCGCTGTCCCCTGGCAGAGCCACAGCCCCTCCCTCCCTCATATCTTGTGTATTGTCACCTTTTTCACTACCTCTTATGACTTCGTCCTCTAGGAGGGCACTATGTTTTTTCATGAGGGCCTCTGCCTCCACAACTGTATTGATTCTAATTCTGTTTCCCTCCCAGAAGATCAACATTCCTTCTGGCAATAACCATCTAAACCAAACTCCTTTGTTATATAATTTCTTTGATAAGGAGGAATACTTCCTCCTCTTATCTCTTATTTTTTTCGGAATTTGTTTAAGAATGGCAATTTCTTTATCTTTATATTTTAGTGGTCCCCCCCTTTGGGCCCCTAAAACCTCATCCCTCGTGGTCTTCCTAAGAAATTTAACATGTACTTCCCTTGGAACATTATGTGTTCTGGCATATTCTGAATTGATCCTGTAAACCAGGTCCATATCCCACCGCAACTGTTCTTTATCTCTCTTAATATATTCTGCTAAGATTGTACACATAGTATCCTTAAGATCTTCATCTTCTGTCTCCGGTAGGTTCTGGAATCTGAGAAAAAGGGACATTCTTTCAAGTTCCATCTTTACCATGAAATTTTCCAATTCTCTATTCCCCTTCTGAATTGCCTTCACCTCCTCCCTCAGCCCAACCGCCCCCTCCTCCAGCACACCAATTCTCTGTTTATTTTCTGTGGTTTGCTGCTGTACATCTCTGAGCTGTTCTTTAAAATCTGCCACCACTGTGGTTTTCTAACTATCATGACTTATTCCAAAAACCATAGGAAATCACGACTTAACCAGGTGAAAGCTCACTGATTAACATTCATCTGAAGACTTGGGCCATGTCAAGAGCAGATGGATTAGAACTGTATTGACTGGAATAGGACTGTTGGGAGGGAAGTAATATTCTGCATTGTACATCCTAATTATTTAACATGAAATCCTTTATTCTCTTGGTCACTTTATGGGGCTCTAAATCCAAATTTTCACTCCAAATATTTTAAGGGAAATATATAGAAACAGTAAGGATTCCAATCTGCATACAAGACAGGGAATGAAGAAATAGTGATACTCTTAATTAATTAGCATTAAACACCAGCGTATGTTATTATGTACTAATGTATCTGCTTAAAATTATTTATTCTAAGGCAGAGAGAACTGTTCCGTAAATGTGAAATAAATGTCCCCAACTTTCACAAAGAAGAGAATAATTGATTTGAAAGGAAAGGAAGAAAGACCTAAGATTTAAACCCCATGATTGCATTATATATAGGCCTAATAGCTCTGTTCTGCAGTAGGTATTTATATGATTTCTTTCTCAGTAGAGCAATTTATCTAACTGCCTTGAATTTGCGAAGCTTCTACTATTATCAAATGCAGTCTTTGGACAGTCGATATTTATTGCCTGGTGTGAAGTCTGACAGCTCCTCATTGTGCCTGTGAATTTTCCATTTTTCACATTGCACCTGGCTAATGTGACTTGGAAGTTGGAAGTGAGAATTAAATGCACTTTCCATGTAATCGCCACAAAAGTCTACTATGCACATTTTAACTGGATGATGATAATTCCAGGTTTGTAATATGCCCGTAATGCCTAGAAGCACAAACCACCAATTCAATAGTGGTTTACAGGTCTGGTTAAACTATTCTTTCTTTTGTTAATACATCCTAGAAATCGTGTGTGTGTGTGTGTGTGTGTGTGTATACACTTAGCTGATAAAGGAGGAGAGCCTGTGGCTTAGTGGCTAATACAACTACCTGATATGTAATACAGCCCAGGTTCAATTCCCAGTAAGGGTATGGCTAGCTGATGAGAGCTAAATAGCTTGAAATAGATCTATACTAGTCTCCCTTTATTTATTTATCAGCACAAATGCATATATACATATGGAAAGGGACATTATCTCTGTGCCTTTTAAGTTCTCATTTGAATAACTCTGACTTTCAACCAGATGGAGAGGAAAAGATAGGCACCTGCTCTATCAAAGAAAAAGCACACAGTGAACTGCACAAAGGCAGACACATATTTCCACACATGCACACACACACACACACACATACATACACACACTCTCTCTCTCTGTCTCTGTCTCTCTCTCTCTCTCTCTCACTCACACACACACACACACACCACACCACACAACACATGGCTACACTTGGAAGTAAGTAAGTTAAATAAAGATCACATCATATATTGGAATGGGCAGAACGCTGATGTATAAGAATGAATAGAAATTCATGCAATGAGAAACTATGGCACATCTATATCATTATATTGGCTTTTTAAAAATCAAATTCCTGTTTGCAGAAAAATACAGGATGATGCAATGCCATTTTACTTGATATATGTAAAAAGTAAATGTGAAGTAAAAAGTAAAGGCATATACCATTCACAGAGTTAGAACAAAAATGTCCATTCCCCCCTTCCCCCCCATCAAATGTCTACCAGAGTACTGATAGAAAAGAATATTTATAGCTCAGAACTGTGTTGAACTGCAGGTCCTTGGTGCTCTCTGAGCTTGGGGGTTTTCTTGCAGACATTTCATTACCAAACTAGATAACATCATCAGTTCTCCCATTTCTATCAATATCACATATGGGCATCAAAGGCTTCAGAAAGCCCACAAATGGGACAACGGATGGTGTTACCCAGTTTGGTAATGAAATGTCTGCAAGAAAACCACCGAGCTCAGAAATCACTGTGGGGTCCTTGGTGATCTCTGAGCTCGGTGGTTTTCTTGCAGACATTTCATCACCAAACTGGGTAACACCACAAATTGTCCCATTTGTCTGCTTTCTGGAGCCTTTGATGCCCATTGATAGAAGTGGGAGAACTGATGATGTTATCTAGTTTGGTAATGAAATGTCTGCAAGAAAAGTCTCAGCTCTATGGTTTAGAAATCAGTATTGTCATGCTCACACTGCAGAGGCAAAATGCCAACAACTAGGGGTGCTGGGCAGGGGAATTGGTTATTTTAGCTAGAAACCTGAGAACACTGTGTTTTAAATACTCATAATTGAAAGGGGAAATAATCCAAATTCTGTAAGAAGAGAATTCTTCTGAAGAAATTGGACCATAGCTGATTCAAGATGATCTGTATGAAGATCCTATGGATTATATCCAAAAGTGTGCACCCTTATTTATGAATATCTTAATGAGTGAGAAATCGATGTGGAGTAAGATAAATAATTTAAAAAAAATACCCAAGAGAATTCTCACTCTGAATGATATCACCATCCCTGTGCTTCTAGTTTTCGTGTCTCAAACCAAAGTACTACAACTGCTTCACCTTAAATGTTACAACCTGCCTCTTCATAGTGTCACAAATGTGAAAATAAGATTCATTGTGAGTAAATTTAAATAATGCAATTCAAGTTTACAAGATGCATTGAAAGCTACGTTTTTTTTTATTCTGAAGGACCAAGAGCAGTCACATTCTTGCTTGTACAATACCTAGCAATGTTATCAGACCTTAGTCACGCAAAAAATCCACTAAGAACCAAAGTACATACTGGTACGATCTAATGGCCAACATAGGAAAGGTATTTCTTTATTTTTGTCAGATGGAATCTTATTAAGAGAAGAATAATAGAAAATAGCAGTAGAGCTTTACTGCAGTAGATCTACGCCTCATATGTTAACATCTCCAAGTAGGACTGAAATCTTGCAAATCCACAACCAGTGTTGATATTGTATAGTAGAATGACCCAAAATCTGACTTGCTATATAGGATAAATTCTTATGTTCATATATGTGCTTGATGTTACTGTGTGTGCTTGATTTAAAAGTTACTGGGATGAAATTACAATCTTTGGAACTATGATATCCTTTTGATATTCTCCACTAGACATAAGAACACTAAACTGCAAAAGTTTTGAATTTTTTTTCTCCTTTATGCAAAGTTATACCAGGTTTAAACTATAATTCTGTTAGGTTTAAGCTCCATTAAAATGGTAGGACACTGCTTGGTAAACATATAATAATATAAGATCAACTGATCGACCCCATATGCAGGTAATCCTTGGCTTAACAACAGTTCATTTAGTGTCTGTTCAAAGTTACAGTGGTGCTGAAAAATGTGTTTTATGAACGTTTTTCATAGTTACCTTTGTAGCATCCTCATGATCATGTGATGAAAATTCAGATGCTTGGCAACTGGTTCATATTTCTGACGGCTGCTGTGTCCCAAGGTCATGTCATCATCTTCTGCAACTTTCTGATAAGCATTTGAGCCCAGGAGATCTGGTTATTTCAGAAATTCTGGCTGGCTCAGGAATTCTGGGAGTTGAAGTCCACAGATCGTAAAGGGGCTATAGTTGTCCACCCCTGTTCTAATCCCTGATGTATTAACCACTCTATTCTGCTCCAAATAAATCAACATCACAGTATAGTTTCACTCTGTACAGAGCTTCAGCAGATGTTTTTTTTAAAAAATGGAATTGATTTTTAGTTGACATTTGAGGTAGACTTCTTAAGAAAAGCCTGGTGCCCGCTTGCCCCTCAAATGAATTAAATCAAGCTAAAAATAGCAAGCCTTTGCAAGAGTTAAAATACAAACATGACCTCTGGATATATGTAAAATGATCTATTTTAGGGATTATAGCAGAAAACATCTCAATGCTGCTCCTGTTAATCAAAATTAGAAAGTCATCTCATACTCCATTGTCTCTGCCCGCTCTCAGTTCAGCCCTCCAAACCCATGTTTTCTACAGCTTACTGAGTATGGTTCTTTTATCTCCTGGGAAGCCATTACATAAAAGAAGACTTCCCACAAGATACTCTCCTTCACATTCCCTCTCCTCGCACCTCTCAAGGAATAGAAATTATCAGCAACTCTGCGGGCATGCCTCGAGTAAAGAAATCCGGTTTGAAGTACCGGTAAGCTATCGGGCGTGAAAAATCAAGTCCTCATGTGAAGGTCCAATTGAATTCATTTATTTCTAATCATGCCTATGGATAGGAATCTTCTTAACCAATGGCTACCTTGGAGTTAGGTAAAAGTCAACAGAATTTAAGGGAGGCTGGTTGGTTCACTTGTGGATATGTAGGGATTCTAAGATGATTCCTCTTTTAACTCCACCTCCAGGTTCTGTCACTCCTTCTCCTACATAAGCTAACTCAAAGCCCCAGTAGATCTTTAAAGGTGATCACTGGTTTCTTGGACTGTACTCAGAATGCATATGCCACAAACCAAAGCGTTCCTAGGCGAATGTCTTAAGATTGCATCTGGGATTGTTTGGCATGTTCAGTACTGATGATTTCAGAATTATATGCCAGCATTGATTACTGGCTGGTGCTGGACAATCCTGAAAAATCCTGAATCATGTCTCTGACAGCCATTGTCTCTGAAAGCAGGAGAGGGTGCTGCGTCCATTCCCATCACTCCCCTACACGCACACAGGCACACACAGGCATGCATACGTGTGCAGAGAGAGAGAGAGGGAGGGAGGGAGGGAGAGAGAGGGGGGAGGCATTGCTTGCCAGGGGCCCTTCACAAGCCTGTTTCCTTGATAAAGGCAGTAAGGCCACATGAGCTAGATACACTGCTGGGGAGTCACGTGGGAAGCTATATCAAGGAAGCTCCAGGGGCTCAATAATGCTAGAGATGCTCATTGTAAAATGCAAGCTTGTGATGTCATAGAATGGAATGTGAGATGATCACTCCCGGGTCTTTTGTACCAGTGGGATGGATGGGGTAGGTCAAACCTTGTAAGTGTTGTATTTTTGTTTTCCAGTTTGACCCAGGATTCTTTGTAGTGAAACTCTGGGAAGATTGCTGCAAGATTTCTGTTCCCTCCATAAAAACCTGACCTTTTCTGTAATGCCTTTGGCACAATCCTTTAGTTTTCAGCAGCTGCATCTAGAAGACAGTGTACAATGCTGGGTGCCTCATCTTGCAAAATGTATTGCAAAATTAGAAGAGGGGCATATGAGGACAATTCTAATCAAAAGTGGGGAGGGCATATTTCTCTTGAGGAAAGGTTGAACTGTACAGGATTTTCTGGCAGAAGCACACATATGCATCTTTGATGCAATTTTACAAATTATTCCTGTGTGTTGCCAGGCTCTTTTTCTCTCTTTGTTCTTTCGCTGTGATGGAAAATATATTCTGAAGAACTGGTTCTCAGATTATGCTGAGCTAGGATGGACGTAAAACATTTAGGATGAACATATTACAACTTCGTATTTCATACAAGGATATGGAAATATTCTTTGGCAAGATCCACATGTAAGCTACAGACTCTAAGAGGTTGGAGCACCCAAACTAAATTTGATTGAAATTCCCTTACATCTCAGTCTGATTAAAATTAAATACCATCAATAATAACCATTGCTTGGAACTGTAATTAATAAATTCCCCCTTCTGTCACATTAAAATTCACAATTGCTTAACTTTAGGAGGTACTTGGGAGCTTCATCTATTTTTTATGGCCACACGTGGGTTTGATCCTCTGGGAATGTCCCTGTGCTAGAGATGTTCATTGTAGAATGGAAGATGTCATAAAATGAAATGTGAGATGATCACTCCTGAGTCTTCTATGCCAGAGGGATGGGGGTAGGGATGGCGGTAGATCAAACCTTGTAAGCATTGTATTAGCACTAGCCAATAGCCAGAAATAAGTGACCCAGGGGGAGAATAAAAGGGCTATTACTCGCATATTTTCTGTGTAAACTGCTAATGAAAAAAAAAACACTTTTCTTTGTAAGCAAACTTGAAAATACTATTGACTGCCACAATCACGGCGGGAAAAAAAGAGCCAGTTTGGTAGAATGGTTAAGGCACTGGTTTAGAAAGCAGGAGACTGTGAGTTCTAGTCCTGCTTTAGGCATGAAAGCCAACTGGATGACTTAGGGCAGCGATGGCGAACCTTTTTTGGCTCGCGTGCTATAAGTGGGGGGAGCGCAGGGGGTCATGTGCGGGCGTGCCGCACCCATAATGCAATGTGCAACCCCTAGTGCGCATGCGTGCACTACAGGCGCTCCCCCTCACTTTTACATGCTTTTTTCGCCCTTCCCGGGCTCCAGAGGCTTTATAGGAGCCTGGGGAGGCCGAAAACAGCCTCCCTCACCCCCCCCGGAAGCCCTCTGGAGGCGTCAGGGAAGCCTCCGGACAGTCCCTGACGCATTCGGAGCACTCAAAACGACCCTCCGAGGAAACCGGAAGTGACTTCCGGTTTGCTCGGAGGGTTGTTTTGAGCGTTCTGAAGGCTACAGGGACCGTCCGGAGGCTTCCCTGACGCCTTCGGAGCGCTCAAAACGACCCTCGCGTGCCCTGACAAATGGCTCCGCGTGCCACCTGTGGCACGCGTGCCATAGGTTCGCCATCACTGACTTAGGGCCAGTCACCAGGGGATTGTAAATTGTAGAATCATAGAGTTGGAAATGACCTTGGAGGTCTTCTTGTCCAACTCTCACCACCTCAGGGCAGGACCTTATACCACCTCAGTCAAATGGTTGTTCAGTCTAATCTTGAAAACTTCCAGTGATTGTGTACCCACAACCCCAGGGGGCTAAGTGTTCCACTGATCAATTGCTCTTATTGTCAGAAAATTTCTCCTTATCTCTAGGCTGGATCTGTCTTTGACAAACTTCCACCCATTACCTCTTGTCCTGCCTTGTGGTGCCTTAGATAATAAGTCAATCCCCTCTGTATCAGCCGCTCAAGTACTAGAAGACAGCTATTATGTTCTTTCTTAATCCTTCTTGTAGATAGGCTAGACATACCTAGCTCCCTCACCCATTCATTGTAGGATTTAGCTTCCAGACACTTTATCATCTTTGTTGTTTGTTCTACAACAACATGAAAGCCACCGGGCTGCCTTTGGACTAGTCACTCCCTCTCAGCCCAACTCACTTATTATTGTGGAGAGCATAGGAGGGGGAAGGAAAGAGTATTAGATATGTTCGCCACCTTGAGTTATTTGTAAAAATAATAAAGGCGAAGTGCAAATAAATAAGATTTTTCAGCTTCCATCTTTTGAGGAGGGTCAATTACTACACTTATGAGCACTCTCACAAATGCTACATGAGCCAGGCACAAAATATCACTTTGCCTTGAAAACTTGTAAAATATCCCAATGAAGAGGATGCTTGAGGTGCAAACTTCCTTTGTAACACCAGATGCTTTCCCTTTTGAAAATTAGTATTTGTTTTTACTTATTTGATTTTTTTTTAGGTCGCCAATCTGAAACATATGATTCTGGGTTCCTAACAGAGGATTAAAAAAAAAAAAGATAAGAAATCATTAAAAAAAAAACAAGTGTTTTGAAATGGTACTTTTCAGTTCAATGTGCAGCTTGGTGGAGCCAAACAAAAAAATGGTATCTACACATTTGGGGAGCTCAGAATTTTTTTGCAATTCTTCTGGCAACCTAGTTGTTGGAGAGGCAGTCATTTGAGGCAAGTAGCTTAGTTTGGTTAGTAGGCTGGCTATGAAGAAGAGAGTTCCCATTTTCTTTAGTCACCATAAAAATCTAAAATCAATCAGTTGCAGAATAATCTCCAAGCATCTGTAGTGTAACAACACTACTTGAACACCATGGGTATTGACCAAATCACCATCAGTCAATTGCAAAAGGCAGGTTTACTTGGAACAGCTTACATCCAACAACCATATCTGTAACATCATCAAACAACAACATCTGCCTATCCCAGGTTTTTGAAAAGAGGTTGATATGTGGATAAAAATGCCAGATCCAGTCTAAACAACTTTAAAATTCTTAACTGTTGTTGAAGAGTAACAGATTTGACAAAAGAGCTTGAGCAGCCTTTCCTTTGAAGAAAAGGAGTAACATTAGGAAGCATTTCCGTTTTTTTTGGGGGGGGGGGTGGAGAAGCAAATTAAGAATCAGCATTATAGCAATGTGAGTATCATTATTAGAGAGAATGTTCAATGGAAATCAGATACACATAGATGTCAGGGTTGCTATATGTTTTTATGGTGGTGTATTTAGAGGACACCAAGCTGGGAAAAGGCAGGTTGTGACAGTGTTAGCTATTAGGTATAAGCATTCAACTAGGTATTTAATTACTGAAACCAATAAAAATAGCACATTGTCATTTACAAAGCTAGCAGCATTAACCTATATTGGCTGTGCTAATTTTACACGATGCATATATGTGAGGTATGGAGGTACAGATACACATGTTTGTATACAGATACACATGTTTTTATATGCACATTTGGATGCACACATACTTTCCAACAACATTTTCAAACTTGGCACCCGTTCAGTAAACAGTGTGCTTATTTGTGCGTGGGTACAACTGAGATTGGATGTGTGCGTTAAATTTAACATCAGAGCTAGATTATTCATGCCAATCGTGCAACTGTTTACTAACAGGGAGTTCAAAAGCAATAAAATAGTTTTGGAGTTAATAAAGGGATTGCTGTGGCTCTCTGTGGTTTGGGGCTTGCTTTAATTCTGTACCAAATATGAAATGCTGAAGGCCACAGGGAAGTGAGCAATTGCTTTTGTATCCTGCCTACTCTATGGGCTTCTTGGAGGTGGTTGACTATTGTCTTCTGCAAGAAATTGGTACAATAGTTGAGTAGCTCAGGTTCTTTCTTTCTTTATAGCTTTGTTAGTTAAAGGTAAAGGTTCCCCTTGCACATATGTGCTAGTTGTTCCTGACTCTAGGGGGTAGCGCTCATCTCGGTTTTAAAGCCGAAAAGCCAGTGTGGTCGAAGACATCTCCATGGTCATGTGGTCGGCATGACTAAACACCAGAGGCGCATGAAACGCTGTTACCTTCCCACCAAAGGTGGTCCCTATTTTTCTACTTGCATTTTTACATGCTTTCGAACTGTTAGATTGGCAGAAGCTGGGACAAGTAACGGGAGCTCACTCCGTTACGCAGCAGTAGGAATTTGAACTGCCGACCTTTCTGATCAACAAGCTTAGCATCTTAGCCACTGAGCCACCGCGCCCCTTCTTTGTTAGTTATTGATAGGTAAAATAGGGAACATAGTTTTCTAGACTTATCAGATCTCAGCTGCAAACATTTGGATGACTTTTAGGTGGTCTCAAAGTGGTCAAGAAAACTACTTCTTATGGCAATTTAGTGGTTATCTTGATTTTTGCTGTCAAATATGGAAATTCTAACCTTTTCCATATTCCACCTGTTATTGATATGCTTTGCAAGAAAGAAGCAAAACAGTCTTTGCTTTTATGGCATCCAAGTGTTGAAGTCCATGACTTCAGAAGACTATTAACTTTTCCTTTGGTATTATGATGTCCCCAGAAACATTTTGCATTTTGGCAGTCTATACTATAACCAACCTTCTCATCTTTGATATTAACCCCAGCTCTTTCCCTTTAACTAATTTTAATCTGCAACTTCTGTCATTTCATTTCATCTTGCTTTTCTTTTCAATCAAGTATTCCAGAGGCCTAATGAAGCTATGTTTCAAAATAGAGAATAAAAAAGGAAGAGAGGAACAATTAAAATTAATAATAATAATAATTCAGGAATCTTAGATGGTTTCCTAAATGTTGGCCATATGCAATATTGTTGTACTTTATACCTTATATAATAAACCACAAAGGTTTTTTAAAAATAAAACTGATATAAAATAGCATAAAACGAATAATTTACAAAAACAAGTATATATTTTTTAAAGAAAAGCATTAGAACAAACATTCAAAATCTGCTCCCAAAATAGCTGCTATCTGACAGATTTTAGACGAACCATCCTCACTTCTCCCCTTCTTCAAAGGAAATTCCTCTTTTCAAAAGGAATTTACATCTTAAATTTTAACAAGCCCTTGCTTAAAACAATCTGTGTTGCTCTTTTTTATAACTATTTGATTTTAATAAAGTGTGCTAATTAATGAGAGCTATCTTCCTAGCTGATCATTTTAAAAGAATTGTAGCGCCAAAATGCAATTTAATTTAGTTTACTTTAATTAAAATAACAAATAGTTTTAATTATTTTCTCCAGATTAAACTGGATGCACATGTCCTGTTAAAATCACTGGTACAATGGAAAGCTGCCATATCAAGTTTGACTATTAATGCAGCAAGTTCAGTATTGTCTGTAAATTATCTGATGCAAGAGATGTATGGGTGTGAAAATAATGCCTCAATTATCAAGATAGCTGTGTTTGACCAGAGAATTGCAAATTATGCATCAATGGCAAAAAAATAATAATGCAGGGACTAATTTAGGCAGTTGCCAGGAATTAAGCTGTCTGGCTAAAAGGCATACACCCAACACCCCCCAAAAAACTTTTTTGGGTATCTTTATTGAAGATAGGGAAACTGATGGAGAAACATTAAGATGTGCCTGTGTTTGTAGGACAATCATGGATCGTGTTAATCTATTGCGAGAAATACATGTCAGAAGATGCAAAAAAAAGAAAGACAGACTGCGTGTATGTGTATGTTTCTGACCATTAAGGTATATACAATGACATTTGACTGTCTAGAAGTAAGTTGAATGCATGGGGAATGGGATAATTAAGAAACATGTGTGGCATAACAAGATGCAATAGTGTCTAGAATGAATGGGTGCTAAATGAATGTGAACTGAATACAAAAGTGAATGACCATTATGAAAAAAAGTACTTTCAAGTTTTTCATATACTGCAAAGAGAATGAATGGAAGATCAAGTTGCAAAGCAAGCACATTGAATGGGTTGAGAGCAATGAGAAGACAAAGGAAGACGTGGCAGGGATGAGTTAATGAGACCTTCAGAACGAACAAGGAGGTTAGAGAACAAAAGGCAATGTAAAGTATGAGGTAGATGAACATAGTGGGAATAAGGATTGCTTTTCAAGGATAGAAAAGTACATGTGTGGGTGTGTTTAATTCTTCTATACTGCCCAGAGTTACCTGGGTGAGATGGGCAGCTATTTAAGATGTATAACTTAAAAAATTAATAAAATGAAAAGTAATGAATGCTGTTAGGATAAATTTGTTCCTTCCTTCCTTCCTTTTCTCCCTCCCTCCCTCCCTTTTTACCCTAAAAAGGAACAACGTTATGCTATTTGTGTGACTAGAAATTGCACTTTTTCTATCCTTTTTTTACCCCGTCAGGAGATACATCCTTTCATTTACATATAAAACTGGATTGAAGTTATGGCAACTACTACAAAGTTCTAGTAAGGTAGCTCTGAATACTCTACCACAGGGGTGTCCAAACTTGGGAACTTTAAGACTTGTGGACTTCAACTCCCAGAATTCCCCAGCCAGCTGGGAGTTGAAGCCCACAAGTCTTAAAGTTCCCAAGTTTGGACACCCCTGCTCTACCATAAAAATCTATCTACTCATCCATTCCTGGTATCATTCTTGATATCTTAAACTCCAGGAAGATGTTCGCAAAGAGTGTCCAAGCACTTAGGAATATATTTTTTTTCTCAAGGGTAGCAATTGTCAAAGCCCCTTACATAAAGGAGAACCTCTAAAAGTACAGTTTATTTGAGAGGATCATGTTAATCAGTATTTTTTCATTCATGGCAGTAAAATACTGCAGTTAAAAATCCAATCAAGAATTACTTTGGATGTATCCACACACTTCTGCCCTTTGATTTCAGTGAAGAACAAAGAAAAAATATGGATGGAATGTTACATTAATATAAGCTAAGGCAGTGTCTCTCAACTTTGGCCATTTTGAAGAGGTGTGAACTTCAACTCCCAGAATTCCTCAGCCAACATGCTTCTTAAAATGGCTAAAGTTGAGAAGCACTATGGGCTAAGGTAAGGGGAAAAAACTGAGAACGGGGTTGGTTCAGGGGTGAAATCCAGCAGGTTCTGACAGATTCTGGAGAACTGATAGTAGAAATTTTGAGTAGTTCGGAGAACCGGCAAATACCACCTCTGGCTGCCCCCAGATTGGGGTGGGAATGGGGATTTTGCAATATTCTTCCCCTGACATGCCCACCAAGCCACGCCCACAGAACCGGTAGTAAAAAAAAATTGAATTTCACCACTGAGTGAAATAGAGCTGCTGGCCTAGATATCTTGAAGACCTAAATGGGCCCTACTTAAAAGTCGGGAAAATGTTTGCGTGGGAAATATAAGAGAAACTCTCGGGGAAATTGGAAATGTAGTCCTTTGGCAAGGGGAGGGGGGGGAGTGATGCTGGTAAGATTCCAATTCTGATCCTAATCCCTGCTACGTTGCTAAAATTCCACTTTGCTGCCACATGCAGTGTTTCATTATTTGCGGCAGCCTGTTAAAAGCCAGGAAACCGTTTATGCTTTCAGCTAAAGATACATTTGATAACCGTAGTGACCAATGACAAGCTGGTTTCTAATTGCAGCTAAAAAGAAGAAAAGAAAAGAACCTTAGCCATGACTGGGCATGTAGAATGTCAGACTATGTCAGACCATGCAATGTTAGTTCAGTATTCCTGTGGCACCCACAACATTGTGCACCCATTTCTTTACTCATTCAAAAGACAAGCACATTTGTGCTTCGGTGAATAAATGGATGTGTTTCATTTCTGCACTTAATTCTCCTCTCTGGTGGGGTTTATATTATGGAGCAAATTGCTGATGGCATTCAAGCAGACTCTTTGCTCAATAAAGGTTGGGGAGTGTGTGTGCGTGTGCGCGGGCGAAAGGAGTCTTTTTCCACCAGACAATATAAAAAAAGATGCTGAGATTCTAAAATGAGTGCAGAGAAGAGCAACAAAAATGATTAGGGGACTGGAGGCCTAAAACACATTAAGAACGGTTGCAGGAACTAGGTATGTCTAGTTTAATGAAAAGAAGGACTAGGGAGACATGATTAGCAGTGATCCAATATTTGAGGGTCTGCCACAAAGAAGAGGGAGTCAAACTATTCTCCAAAGCACCTGAGGGTAGAACAAGAAGCAATGGATGGAAACTAATCAAGGAGAGAACCAACCTAGAACTGAAAAAATTCCCGACAGAGCAATCAATCAGTGGAACGGCTTGCCTTCAGAAGTTGTGTTTTATAAGTCCCTTGGAGTCATTGGTCGTGAGAGACCATAAAACTACAAAGTAAACATCTAAAATGAATATACTAGGAGAGAAGTTCCTTGGTTGCTCTCTGTGCTTGCCGTTTTCTTGCAGACATTTAATTACCTGTTTTACTCTTAGCTTTTTTGCCTGAATTGGTAATTCATTGATCAGGGAAAACCACAGCCTAATCAAGGAACACCAAGATCACTCCCACCAACACTGACAGGGAAAGCCACTTGCATATAAACAGGGACCAAATCTCTCTTCCTTCTAGCACTGATGATGTTACTTATTTGGGTAATGAAACGTCTGCAAGAAAACAGCCAAGCTTAGAGAGCACCAAAGACTCCACACTGTGAACTGCTGGTGTGTGTGTGTGTGTGTGTGTGTGTGTGTGTTAATCTACTTCCTGCTTACCAGTCATTCCAGGCTCTGCTGCCTCTTTGTCCACTGGGAAGCAACCCCTCCCTCCTGGGTCTACCTTCCGCCACAGATTGCAATGATAGAGTGAAGATGTCATTTGATTATGTGATTCCAAAAAAGCATCCTGCTTTAATCTGAGGCAAAGCCAATATTTGCCCAAGCATCCTACTTACTGGAAGAGAGTCTGTATATACAGTTGCATTAATCAGGGTGATGAAATGAAAAGAATTAGAGCGCTGGAACCGAAATTCGCTTCTCCAGGTGGTAGAAAATATCAAGGAGACTCCACTGATTCATATTTTCCTCTTGGTTGAAAGAGAATGAGAAATCATGGAAATTTATAATGTCTTGGAACTATCAGTTTGAACAAGAATTACAGGGTATTTACCTTGAACCTTCTGTTGACCTCTTAGGCTTGATTTGACATGTATTTTGGCCACTAGTTGATGTATCTCAGTCAAAACAACCGAATACATAGCTTGAAAAGAAATTGGCAAAATGAAATCATATTATCCAACATTAGGAGTGTTGAAAACTGATTGGATGTGTGTGTTTGTGTGTGTGTATGTGTGTGTGTGAGTGAGTGATTTGGGCATACCAGGGGTTGTAACACACACACATACATACATACATACATACATACATACATACATACATACTATAATCAAATTATTTTTAAAGATGGGTAATGGCTTAGCTTGTCTGTTTTTGAACACGAATTCTAATTTATTTAACTTTTTTTTAAAAAAATGCTTTATTGAGATAATTTTATTATTATAAAACTATAAAATTATTATAAAATTATTAATAATTTTTATTCACTTATTTAAAATATTCTGGGCTTCTCTGGGAGCATGAGTGGTATATAAAAACATTTAAGTTAAAAAGTATACTGTTTTATTCTGGTGAGCATGCTTATTTCTCTATTATTGAAGAGTTCGAATTTAACTGGTTAACATATTCATTATAGCTTTATTGACCACCTTGAGAGCTATTTTAAATGGAAAGATAGCAAGAGAAATCAATACATTCCATTCCTATCTAATATAATCTCTCAATGAAATAAACACTGGTGGATTCAGATACTGTTCAGAAACCCAAATAGCTACATTCCTGTTCAATGCTATATGGATTTTTAAAAATGGTGATTTTCTGAATAAGCCCCAGTAGCTTTATAGAATAGAATAGAATAGAATAGAATAGAATAGAATAGAATAGAATAGAATTCTTTATTGGCCAAGTGTGATTGGACACGTAAGGAATTTGTCTTTGGTGCATATGCTCTTAGTGTACATAAAAAGACAAGATACACCTTGATTCATGCGGGCTCAGGAATTCTGGGAGTTGAAGTCCACAAGTCATAAAAGGGGCATCCCTGACTGTTGTGGTCCGCAGGTGGCCTGCGGAGCTTGCAGCAGAGTTGGACAGTGAGGAGGTTGGGGAGGAACATGGGCCAGTCCTTGAGTCTGGGGAAGGCTCAGACGAGGGCTCTGCGTCGGAGGCAGAGAGGGGGGCAAGGCCATCTGGGAATTATGTGCTGTCTCCGGAGCCTGCAGAGTCAGACAGCAGTGAGGCAGAGAAACAGGCTCCCCCTGTTCCCAGTGCGCGTATGCGCAGAGCTGCCAGAAGGCAAGAACAGCTAAAACAGAAGGGACGACTCGGGAGTAAGGTTTGGGGGTGATTGGCCCCTCCCACAGGACATAAAGGAGGAGCAAAGACACACGAGCCTTTGCAGGAAGCAATTTAGTTCATGCTGGTCAGTTTACCTTCTGAAAATACGTTTGGACTCTTTGCTCCGTGTGGCCTTGCCAAGCTAATTGCCAATTAAGTCTCCAGCAGTGTTTTCAAAGAAGATAAAAGTGGGTGCTTATCAGCCTTATTCCGAAGGACTTTGGCAGCCTGCTGTAGGACTCTTTACTACTATTTGGAACTCATTACAGGTTGCGAATGAATATAATTCACAGCCTTTGAAACAAAAAGAGGGTTTTTGAACTTAATTGTGTGCGTTTTACTGAATCAGGAAGCCTAGATCAGAACACTGACCTATACCGTAGCAATTGAATTCAGACATCATGCTAAGCTGGAAGCAATGAACCATGTCGTGCAAAGCTGTAAATCATGAAACATTTATGGAATTTGAGGCTGTGAGTTGCTATCCTGGCAGTGATCAGCCATTCTGAAATGATGCAATTCAGATTTGTTAAATCAGAGTTCTCATCCTGGATGATCTCACATTGAGGGAACCTGGCGTACATTTTAAAACAGATGTTGATTTTGAAGGAAAAGCTTATCATCCGCTCCTGATGACTGATGGCTCTATCGTTGCCTTCTCCAACCTGATGCCCTCTGACCATGGCCTTTGGGGAGATTGAGTCCCAAGATTTATGGTAGAGAAGGATAACCTGTGTTGTTAGTTCAGGTAGTCCTCGACTTACAACTGTTTGTTTAGTCACCCTTCAAAGTTACAACGGAAAAAGTGACTTATGGCCATTTTTTTCAGTTATGACCTTTGCAGCCTCCCCATGACCATGGGCTCAAAATTCAAATACTTGGCAACTGGTTCATATTTATGACCTTTGCTGTGTCCCAAGGTCCTATAATTCTTTTGTGACCTTCTGACAAGCAAAGACAATGGGGAAGCCAAATTCACTTAACAACTGGCTTACTAACATATCAACTGCATTGATTCACTTAACAACTGTAGCAAGAAAATGGGGCAAAACTTACTTGACAACTGTCTCAGTTAACAACAGAAGTTTTGGGCTCAATTGTTGTCGTAAGTCGAATCAAATTGAGGAGCATTTTGTATTCACTCCACCGGGCTTTTCTTAACACCCCTTTCTTTATCTTTATAGGGTTTGCTTCCTTGATCTCTTTTATAAACTTTCTAAAAGGCCCACCACATTGGCCAGCCTGGATTGAGCTGCTCAGCCCCATACCTTCCCTCCAGCATGCATCAGTTGCTGACGGTCATGCTCTATGCATCCCTTGAAGCCTTGGCTGGGCACACAGCCTTAGCTGTAATCCAGGCACCACATTATACAAACCAGAGTTGGGGACTGCCCAGCCTCCTAGCCCACCTGAAGCGCTTGACCTCACCGAACTCTAACTCAACCATGAGCACAAGCAGCAAAGTCCGGCCCTCTGATACATGCCAAGGCTACTATGACGTCATGGGGCAATATGATGCAGCCTTCAACTGTACCACAGGAGGTTACCGGTTCTGTTGCGGCACCTGCCAATACCGCTTCTGCTGTGACGATCGATCCAGGAGGCTGGAGCAAGGGAAGTGCCGTGACAGCCCCCAGTGGTTTGCAACCACCGTTGCTGGCACAGCCACGAATGGGCCCGATGTACCCAACGGTAGCAAGCAGCAGAGCAACAGCACCGTGTATGTCATCTGTGGCGTCATCAGCTTCACCTTTGCTGTGGGAGTCGGGATCAAGTTCTTTTTCAGCAAAGCCTCCAGGAGACCCCATGGGAGAGAACTCAATGTGCCCAGGTAAGGATATGAGCTGCAGAGAGGGACCCAGAAGTATTCTAATCCATTGATGGTGGGTTAGATACTAGCGGAGTGAAATCTACTTATCTTCGCTACCTGTTCGCAAATGTGAGTTCGCATGCGCAGAAGGTCAAAAACGGATGTGATGACGTCTGGGCGGGTGAATGGAGCCCGCTACCGAGTGTGCCTACAAAGGTAAGTAGAATAGCGGGGGGGGGGATCTGCTGTGCCACGCAATTTAGATTAGGAAATCCTGCTTGCTAGCTAATATAAATTGTGCGTCACAGCTGATCGTCGGAAATACCCGTTTGCCCGAACCGGTAGCATTTTTTACTACCAGTTCGGATGAACTGATCCGAACTGGTAGCGTTTTACCCTTGGATACTACCCTTGAATTGCTTCCAAATCTAAAGAGTCTCCAGATTATGGTTCAATGGAATGTATGTTCACTTGCAAGGCAAAATCTAGGGGCAACTGGAAACCAGCCTATTGCAAGACAGCCGGTTTGTCTAATTTAGGGAGACCAATATTTCCCACTTGCATTAGCAGTAGCTTTTCAAGATGTAAGAAAGTGTTTCTGTCATCACATATTATTCAGTTACTTGGACTTGAGACAGTTGGCCTTCAACGTTGTGCTCTGTCTCAAAGCTGTAGTCTCTTCCACAAACCAAGGATTTGTAATGGATTACGAGAATAATCTTGAGGAAGAGGTGGAAGAGCTGCAACCTAGACAACAGCCAGATAAAAGAAATCAAGCGTCTAGAATTCCCAGCCAGCTAGCTTCAGGCTGGCTGGAAATTCTGGGAGATGAAGTCTACATGTCTTAAAGTTGCCTTGGTTGAGAGATACTTATCTATAGGCTCAGAGAAGTAGGGCTGAAAGAACTAATATTTTCCAGAGCAAAAATTGATATTCTTGAGATGTATTGGATTACAAATGGTATCATCCCACATAGCTGCAAGTAAAGTTGCAGCAGAATGTACCTACCGTATATAATGGAGAATTGAGGAATGTACAGTATATATATACTAATGGTTAGACCTCATTGTAGGCGATAGCAAAACCAACAATTTTTTGCAAACTGAATGGGCTTGGTAGAAAATTCCCCAGAACCTTGTGCAAGATGTCCAAACCTGTATTACAACATAAAGAGTCATGAAAGTGTCAAGAAAAAAATGATAATTGTAATTCTGAACAGTAGACAAGCAGGACCATGCTACAATGGGATTGGATGAATTATTTCTTTATATTCATTCAAAGTCTTCCAGAGGATAGAGAATAAGTTGTTGTCTCCTTCTGTGGGACAGTGTCAAGGAATTGCGCAGTAGGCGTCCAAATGAAATCAGAGACGCTAACATGAACTTCTAATTTTATATAAATATCAACATTTTCCCCCTTTGCGGAGCTGGGGTGGGGGTGGCCTGGCATGACGCATCTGGCCCACGGGCTGCCAGTTTGACACCCATGCATAGTCTAACTAATCAACTATCACTTTGTGTACTGGCCCATTATCCATGTAATTGTTGCAGCTATTAAATTAAATATTTCAACAAACAGTTCTTTACATTTGAAACTTGTGCACTTGCCTTCATCATCTTTGGTCCTCCTGTACAGTTAGTCCTCGAGTTATGACCACAATTGAGCCCAAAATTTATGTTGCTAAGCAAAACATTTCTTAAGCGAGTTTGCCCCATTTTACGACTTTTCTTACCATAGTTGTTAAGTGAATTATTGTTAAGTTGGTAACACGGTTGATAAGTGAATCTGGATTCCCCATTGACTTTGCTTGCCAGAAGGCCGCAACAGGGGATCGCATCACACACACACACACACACACACACACACACACACACACACCGGACACTACAATTGTCAAAAATATGAGTCAGTTGCCAAGCTTCTTAATTTTGATCATGTGACCATAGGGATTCTGCAACAGTCGTAAGAGTGAAAAATGGTCATAAGTCACTTTTTTCAGTATTGTAACTTTGTCCATTGTCCATTGTAACTTTGAATGGTCACTCAATGAATTGTTTAAGTCGAGGACTACCTGTATTTTTGACCAAAAGCATTGCCATTCTTTAAAGCTATTTGAGTGTGTCTGCCGCTTTTTTCGTGGGATGCGTGGGACTGGACACAATACTAGACATGGAAGTTGCCAGGATGAATGTTGGCGAACCTTTTCGCCACACTGAGTGCCAAAACGGGAGTGTGTGCGCGCATGCCTGGCAGCGCGAGAAATTGGAAGAGCCGTTCCCTGGCGTGCCTCCTCCGGTCATCTGGCCTTTCAGTTTCTGCCGTGCATGTGTGCACAAAGACCAACTGGCCAGTGCGCATGCGTGCAGTAGAAGCCAGAAGCATGCAGGCCAGGGAACTGCTCTTCCAATTTCTAGCGCTTCTGTACAGACGACAGCTGACATGCCCGGAGAGATGGCTCTGTGTGCCACTTCCAGCACATGTGCCTTAAGTTCACCATCACGGTCCTAGATCTTGAACTTGTTTCCATTTAAAACTTCCTTTAACATGTATTTTTGATACAACACCATCTTGCTACTCTCCTTCCACAACTTAGTGTTCCCTAGTTATATTTAACTACGTGATTCTGTGCTGCATCCCATTCAGAATGGGACTATAAAAGGCACCTGTTTGGAGAGTTTTGTTCAAACAATTTTGCCATCAACATGCAGATGGTTAAACGCACATTCCAGGTTCCTCAATAGAATCCATGTGAATCCTTTACTATTTCCCTTCTATGAACATTTGCCTTTTTCTTTTCTGGCCAGGGCTTTGGTTGACATTCTCAGGCATCAAGCAGGCACCACCTCATGTTCTGAGCGCAACAACAGCCTTGTGATGAACTCAAACTTCCAAGACAATGGTTCAGCTCGTCCACCCAAGAATCTGTACAATGCAGTGAAACCTTCAAAAAGTAGTCATGGTAAGAGAAAGAGACGTGGGGCTGCTGGGTAAGAGAGCGACTTTCAAACTAGCCACTGAATTCCTGCCTTTATCAGGTGCTTGTCCAAAGGTAATTTTACAGTGAGGCACATGTGATCTACTCTTTACTTTGCTGACCTCAGTGGACCAATGATTTGATGCTGTCACTGGTGTTGGTCATTTTAAATATTGGGGAAAGAGCTTATTGACTTCTAAGCAGCACAAATAATGCTACAACAAATATAAAAGAGCCACGGTGGCACAGTGGTTAGAATGCAGTACTGCAGGCTACTTCTGCTGGCTGCCGGCAGCCTGCAATTTGGCAGTTCAAATCTCACCAGGCTAACGTTGACTCATCCTTCCGAGGTGGGTAAAATGAGTACCCAAATTGTTGGTGGCAATAGGCTGACTGTGTAAGCCGCTTAGAGAGGGCTGTAAAGCCCTGTAAAGTGGTATATAAGTCTTAAGTGCTATTGCTATTATCTTGCTGCTTCTATTTGCAAAATAATAATAATAATAATAATAATAATAATAATAATAATAATAATAATAATAATAATAATAATAATCCAAAACATACTATGAAATTCCAGTGGTATGATCTAAGTGTGAAGATGCAATGAGGCAGTATTTTTTCAACCTTGGCAACTTGAAGATAAGTAGACCAACTCCCAGAAATGCTGGTTGGGGAATTGTAGGCAGTTGAAGTCCACCCATCTTCAACTTGCCAAGATTGAGAAACATTGCAATAAGGGATCTCAAGCTCAGGCATAGTAAGGTAAACATCTTGGCCTTTGTTTCTTGGAAATCATTTTCAAATTCTCGATTAGGCTGCAAAAGTTCCAATGAAAATAATTTGCATCAGGAACAGTGTGAGTGATATAGCTTGGTTTCTAAACTAAGAAGCTTTGAACTGGCCAATGGTAAAAAAAGATTATTTTTCCTTTTTACAACCCTGTAATCCATTTGGCTCTAATGCTAAACCATGGTTTGTGCAAACTGAGAAATATCCATGAGTAGGTCATGACATTTGAACCAACCCCATCTTGCAAAGCATGGAAAAGCTGTGAAATCAAGACAGAAAACACAGGTTTCTCCTAGATGTTGGCTCACTGTTGAATCAAACATACCACCAAAGAAGTCAAAAAAGGTAAACGTTTCATTATTTGTCTGTAGATCTGACACTTCTGTTGTTTGGCATCTAAATTCAGGTGAGAATAAATATTGATTATTAGGATCCAAATGGAAGATCTTTTCAAACCACTTTGGATAAAAACAAAGTTAGATAAATGTTACTGAGAGTAGAAACAACAATATATCTACACAATGCAGTATACTTTCCTAGAACAACTAAGATAACTTTTTGCCAACTACCAGCACTCTCCTGCCCCATGTTTTGTCTCCATCGTGTCCTTCCCCTCTGCAATTTCCCCCCTAGGAGTATCTCATGCTAACTTCTACAAGTTGGAGGTTGCAGCATTTAAATTATATATGTATCAGCAGCAGGAACTAATCTGCAAAAAACGGGGAAACAGCCTGTTTGCCATGACAACCAATTCTGGCTGTCTGGCTGTCTTTGTGCTGGCTCAAACATTAATATTAGGGTAGTAAGGAGGGGGAGAGAACTGCATTCAGACACTCCTTTTGCTCCTTTTCCAGGTGAAAAGAAAAGGAAACTTCAGGTTTTCTGTTCAAGGACATTGCACTTTCTTCTCAGAGATGTTAAGAGTCCAGCCTGGGAAATGACTATAATCATTCTAATAGCAAATTCAGGTAGTGATTGTAGACAAGAGTAGCCCAAAGAGAGCAACAGACAAATGGTAGGAAAGGCATGAGCATGCATAGGAGAGCACAAGCTTTGTAGGAGATGGGAGTCGGTAAACGTAAAATCTGCTGTCCAGTTGGTGCAAAACATCCTGATACTGTTCCTTGTTTTTTGTGTCTTTGTCTTTTCTTTGTTTAACCTATTTGAAAAATATCAGTAATAGGAAAGGGAAGAGAGAATGCTAGCACCAGACAAAACCTGGGAATCATACAAAGTTGTCCACTTTCTCTCTCTCCACTGAGCTGCATGCCTGCTCTGTAAACAGTAGCGTTCAGCTTTCGGTGGTGAGAAGAATCGCCCGTGATTTCTGCAGATCACATTCCTCCAGCACGTGCAATCTAGGAAAGCAAGTTTCAAAAGGAGACCTAATAAGATCGTTTCCCTTTGCAGAGAGCGTTCTGAGCACTGCCATGTTTGGACGCAGACCAAAAGCTGCAAAGAGGAGGACCAAATGCATTTGGGTCCTCTCTGATTTAAAGCAGGCGGGATTGGTACCCATATTCCACACCTGATGCTTGGAAAAACCTGAATGAGAGGACCTCTAGTGGCCGGCTGCGGGAAAGTGCAGCGTGGCTCCATGCATGCTTCTCTTTTTTGCCTTGCAGATAATATGCATCACAATTATATCCATTTGAACGTCAACAGCCCTAAGCACCACACAGCCACTCTGGGTAAGTGTCCAGTGGTGTCTGATCCCTAGCTAGCAAACAGAAAATGCAAAAAATGTTGGAAGAATCCCATCAAATCACTGATTCATTATATATCTTTTCATACATTTATCATTCATTTACACCAGAGCTGTATTTATATGTAAATGGGCTTATATATGCTGGTGAAGAAAGGAACTTTTCAGCTGAAAAGTTCCCTAAAGTGATATACAACATACATGGCCTTTTACAACCATCACATCAATAGTATATTTAGGAGACCTCAATTTTCTGCAATTTATTGGAAGAATAGGAAATTATTGTTGGCTACGGCTAACCAACAAGAGTTTAACATGGCAGTGCTTCCCAAAGCTGGGTAAATTACCCGAAATTGGGTAAAATTGTTTTTTCTTTGAATAACAACACTAGAACCCATTACTGATCACAGCAAGGTCATTTCAATTGACTTCAAGATTGCCACATGTACTAAAATATATTCAAAAATCTACTGTAGCCTTTCTTGTCATTGTACCTCATGTATACAAAGAAATTGGCCATTTCTCCCTAAGTATTCCAAATCATGATGACAAATCAGGGAAATTACCAATGGTAATTTAGTGAAATGACATAAAGATAACTCAGTGATGTTGGTTTTATAACTCAGGTAGTCCTTGAGTTACGACCGTTTGTTCAGCGACTGTTCAAATTTGGATGGAAGGAAGGGACTTATCATGGTCCTTGAAGTTCAATAAGAATTTCGGACAAATGGTTTGGGGCAGAGGTCTTCAAACATGGCAACTTTAGTCTTAAAGTTGCCAAGTTTGGGAACCCATGGTTTGGGGTAATGAAGGAAACAGTTTGGGAGGCGCTGCCTTAAGGAGAGTTTATGTGCTAGATTTCTGGTCTCGTATGCTGTTTTATTTTTAAAAAACAGGCTTAAAGACACCTCTGGATCAAAAGGTGATTCTGAGATAGGCAGTTTAATGCTCTTCCCTTTGTAATGTGGGTGGGTCACCAAATAGAGTAGGCAGAGTTGAATATGGATGTTGAGAGTAGACCTCTGGCACAAACTGTGATGAAGAAAAGAATGACAAAATTGCAATGTCATGATCCAAATCTCAGCCTTTTCTATTTGTGACCCAATGCCAGATTATATACTGTATATAAGCCAAGGGATTTTATGTTGTGAACACCATTACCCTTGTTTGTCATTTCCTGTCTTTCCATTCTCACAGGCACCTATGATTTGAAGCAGGAAGTTAAATCAGTAATCCAGTGTTGAGGGTTACCATCAAAAATGTTTCGAGGACTTGAACCTAACTCCTGGAGACTAGATGAACATGCCCATGTTGTTTTAACATGAGTAGAGCCTTGTTAGGGACATGGTGGCTCAGGGGGTAAGACACTGAGCTTGTCTATCAGAAAGGTGGGCAGTTCAGCAGTTCAAATCCCTAGCGCTGCGTAACGGAATGAGCCCCCATTACTTGTCCCAGCTTCTGCCAACCTAGCAGTTCGAAAGCATGTAAAAATGCAAGTAGAAAAATAGGAATCACCTTCGGTGGGAAGGTAGCAGCCTTCCACGTGCCTTCGATGTTTAGTCATGCTGGCCGCATGACCACAGAGATGTCTTCAGGCAGCGCTAGCTGTTCAGCTTTAAAATGCAGCTGAGCACCGCCCCCTAGAGTCAGGAGCAGCACATATGTGTGAGGGGAACTTTTACCTTACAGCCTTGTTGGATCAGAGCCCTGGCCAACTGAGTCCTGCAGTCATTTCTCACAGTGGCTGACAAACTGCATTATTCTCCCAGTACACGGCTTCAAGAGGCAGTTCTTGTGCCAACAAGGCACTTGATCCCCATGACTTCCAGAAATTGGTCCAACCATTTTTTTGAAGGCTAATAGGCTGCACCACGTCTTGTGGCAACAAATTCCAAGTTGAATTGTTTACAGTCAAAAACAAAAGGACACCTTTTCAGAGAGACGTAAGAATGAAACATATGGTTTTATACATTTAAATTAAATTATAATTATTTTAAAATTACTTAAGAAAGAAATAAAGTCACCTCCAGACTGCAATTAACATGCCCTTGGGTTTAAAGGCATGTTGTTGGGCTTCGTAAATCTGTTCACTTCCTTTTGCTCTAAATTGTTTTATTAAAATGCCAAGCAAATGCTCATTAATGGAAGCCACCACAAAAATGGAAGAAACTACTGACCGTTTTAATAATGATCTTCCCCCAAATGGCCAATGTTTAGTGAGTGCCCCTACAACTACAAAAGGAAAGGGGGAAAGTTAAGGGTGTATATGTATGTATATGTGTCTGTGTCTCCCTTCCCTCACTCTGACAAATTCCTATTCAGACAGACACACACACACACAATTATACACTTACGCATAGACACCCACACATGGCTGCATCATGAAATAAGCTAAGGCAACACATATTGGGAGACAGGAAAAATGAGACAAGGAATATGCAAATTCCTTTGGAGTCGTCTATCTTCACTGACACCCATTCTAAGAGTAGAGGCCTGATCAATTTCACATTGTTGATCTGATCCAAATGTGGACATCCAGAGGACCAAACTTGGTTTGCCTCTGCTGCTACTGCCTTATGTAAACTAAGCCATGTTGGTTTAGAAAGGAAACACCATGAAACGGCACTGCAGTGTAATTCAATCTGGTTTAAAATACAAAGAACCTTCACCCCCTCACCCCAGCAGGGGAAAATGTGTCTACCCATTGTCATCACTGCCAAAAAATGTTAAGGCTGATCCTGACCAGCCAAAACTTGTTATAGAATGGAAAGGCCAGTCCTGTGTCACCAGAGCAGTGTTTTCTTAATCTTGGCAGTTTTAACATATGTGGACTTAAACTCCCAGAATTCCCTAGCCAACTCTGCTGGGAGTTGGGAGTTGAAGTCCACACACCTTAAAGTTGCCAAGGTTGAGAAAACACTGCATTGGAGGCTATGTTCACCCAGAAGGCCAGGTAGGTGCTGGCACAAAATAAAAGGGGCAGAGTTGTGTGCAAACAGAGATCACATCATTTACTTCCTGCCTGCTACTCATGATGGTCACAGAAAATGTGGCATGAAAATATTTATATTCTGCTTTTGCAGCACTGGGAACTGAGTTATGATGGAAATATGCAGAACAAGTATTGCAGTCAAACAGATTGTAATGGACCTGCAATGTAGATCCAAAGCTGCAGAGCACCATTGCCAATATTACAACAGCTTAGAAATATTATACTTTATCTCTCTCCCCACAGCTCCTATTCAAACTCTGAACCACTATTTCCTACAACTAGCAACAGTGAAGAAAGGAAAATTTTGAATAGGAAATGGGTTTCAGGAATGATTTAACCCCTCTCCTGTACCTGTAGTACAAGTTTACATCAAGGCTTCCTATCCTATGCCTTCTTTTTCAGTGGAAAATGGTGTGACAAATGCTAAACAATCGACACAAACAAATATTTAGGGTAACATGTAGTTTGCCCTTCCTGGAGGGACACAAAACCTATTCTACCTGGTTTCTGGGATGATATGCAGAAACAGAGTAAATGCTAAATAAATGTAGGGGTTTCCATCGGTTAGATGGATGTAAAAAAAATGCAGGTAAAACTTCAACACATATAAAAAAGGCTGGGACTTTGATTGCATGATTGTGGTCAACTATTTTGATTTTTTACTCCCTCCTTGTTCACATCCCTGGAACGATAGGACTGCACAATCCTATATATGTTTTCAAAGGAGTAAGGCTCACTGAGTTGAATATTTCAAGCTACGTAAGTATGATACAATCGAGCAAGTACCTGGAATGTCACTATTCTTTTCAGGAATAAGGCCAATTGATGTCTTGATTTGTTTCCATTTTAAGATGCTAACGCCATGTTGAAGCATCCTGCATAAGGACTTAGCACTATTTCTTAGAATATGTTGGTCTCTGATTGTAATAAAGATTTTGATTTGATTATTTCCCAAAAGTCAATAATTTGTGGTCTTCCACATTTTAGCTCCTAGCACCATTCTGCACAGTGGATGATTCTGACTGAGGCTACTAGGAGCTTTAGTTTAGTTACATCTGGAAGCCGATATATCTGTTGTAAAAAAGTGAGCTAGGTTTGAAGTCTTCAGTGGAGGAAGAAACAACGACAACAAATTACAGTGGCCCTCAGAGGAAAGACGAGGAACAAAAACAGAGAAGTTGGCTTGATAGAATGACCCTTCCTTCATGGCCGTTGGGTTGGAGGTCAGGGATAGAAATTAATCCCAGGCTTGTCTTAAAACCATTGATCCTGGCAACCAAGTTGCTTTGGCAGAAGGGAAAATGAATCTGTACCTCAGTTAGCCAAATGCCAAGGCTGGATGTTTCCTTTGCTCAAACAAAGCTTGTTTTGTAGCCATGGTTTGTACTTGCTAAGCAAGACGAGAAAACTTAAGCAGTTTGCCGCCTGACCTTTAGGCCATATGGAGTCTCAGCCTTGCACAGCTTGTAGAACTGAGAGCTTCACACTGAGATGGCCTGGGGATTATGATGCTCTATTCTTGCAGGGAATAGATTTCCTCTCTTGCAGTTGAGGTAGTGATTCAGTGACGGGAGAATTAGAGTTTTTAGTGTAGTTTTGAGTATAGAACTTATTTTGGTTAATTTTTTAAAAAACAAGATCAGGTTGGCCAGCCTTTAGATTATACAGGTAATCCTCAACTTATGACCACAATTGAGCCCCAAATTTGGGTTGTTAAATGTTTGTTACGTGAGTTTTGTCCCTCTTTACGATTTTCCGTGCTACCATTGTTAAGTGAATCACTGCAGTTGATAAGTCAGTAACACAATTGTTAAGTGAGACCGGTTTACTTGTCAGAAGGTTGCAGAAGGAAATCACATGACCTTGAGACACAGCAATGGTCATAAGCATCTGAATTCTGATCACATGATGATGGGGACGCTACAAAGGTCATGACTGTGAAAAATAGTCACAAGCCACATTTTTCAAGACTGTTGTAATTTCGAACTGTCATTAAACGAACTGTCGAGGATTACCTATATTTTATTCTTAAACAAAGACTAGTGTGTTATAATCTGGTAGGCCTATACCTGCCTTCCCAAATCTGATGCTCTTCAGGTATGTTCAGCATTAACTTTCCAAATCTCCAGCTAGCATCCTCAAAATTTCTAACCAACATTGACCTATGTTCAGTGGTGGGATTCAAATGATTTAACAACCAGTTCTCTGCCTTAATGATTTCTTCCAACAACCAGTTCACCAAACTGCTTAGAAAGTTAACAACTGGTTCTCCCCAAGTGTTGCGAACTGGCTGAATCCCACCACTGACTACGTTACCGTCATTGTCTGGCGAACCTATGGCACGCGTGCAAGAAGTGGCACGCAGAGCCGTCACCCGCTGCTCTTCCAGCTTCTGGCGTGCCGACCAGCTGGTCTTCACACGTGCGGGAGTGCCAGAAACCAAAAGAGCAGTCGCCCGCTACTGGGAACCCGAAGACCAGCTGGCCAATGCGCATTCATACACCGGCCACCTGTTCTTTCAGTTTCCGTGCTCCTGCATGTGAAGAACAGCTGACTGGTGCACGTGCATGCACCGGAAATCCAAAGACCAGTTGGTTATCGAGTTTCCAGTAGTTTGGGCACTCGGTGCCAAAAAAGTTCCCCACACTGCCTTATAGTAAGGTGGGCAGCCAATAAATTTTATTTATAAATAAATAAATAAATGTAGATGAATGAATGAATGAATGAATGAATGAATGGATGGATGGATGGATGGATGGATGGATGGATGGATGGATGGATGGATGGATTGGCTTTATGCCGCTATTCCCAATTTGAAGTAGGTTGCAGGTGTTTTGCCTACCTCAATAAGATATCTTGGAGGATCCACATGGAGACCATGGGAATGGAACAGAAAGTGAAAGCTACCATCTGGATTCTGTGTCAAAGCAGAATGAACAAATGATTTCCATACCAGACTCAAGGGCTAGTGTGAAAGCAAGTAAAATGCAGCAAGTCTACGTAGACTAATGGATTTTTTTCCCCTCTAATTTCTCTGTTCCTTTAAAAGACTGGCACATGAACGATACCCCAAGCCATTCCTCAACCAAATACAATACCCTCAGCTGCTCTCGTTCATTTCACAACCTCTCCCATCTTCCTCCGTCTTACGAGTCAGCCATCAAGTCAGAACTCAACCGTTACTCCTCACTCAAACGATTGGGTAAGTTGCATTATTTACAAAAGGAAATTAGGAGTTGGTTGTGTTTTTTTTTTAAGAAAAAAGTGGCAAACCATCTTGCAAGACCATTCCTTGGGATTAGTAGCGCTTAGTAAGTGATGTAGCATATTTCTTCTCACCTACGTACTTGTTTCAAAACCTCAGTCTTTGAATTCTATTCCTTAGGTCCTGTCTTCTCACAATTTTAGAATTTTAGCACCCAATCTTTAAATTGCCACATTGAGATTCTCCAGAGATAGTTTTGTGTGATTTTTCTGGGCCTTTTGTGTAGTAGGGGATCATAATTTATCATGCCCGAAGGCATTCTGACCAAGATACGTATCATAAATTGTTCCATTCAGATATAAGTGAAAGGGAGTGTGTGTGTGGATGTGCATTTCTTTTTTCATAACAAAAGAACAATAGATGAGAAATACCCATGCGTGCGCGCGCGCGCACACACACACACACACACACACACACACACACACACAGAGTATATTTCTTTGTGATCCGTCGTTTCAAGGAAGTGTCTCCTCATTCTCCCTGTGGTAGTGATGAAACCCAGGAAAATGAAGTGAGCAAGGAAAATAGTTTTGGGTCTTTGACTTTTCAGTGACAGCTGCATTTGAGGAGATCTTGGCCTCTGAATTCAGACATCCTAGACCCATGATGGCGAACCTATGGCACGCATGCCACAAGCAGCACACGGAGCTATTTGTATTGTATTATTATTGTATTTCTGAGGGGATGCAAGGCATTGCCCTGTCAGCGCCAGTGCAATTGCGCACGTCGGCCTGCTGATTTCGGCCTTGATCTTAGGCTGTTTTTCGCCTTCCAGAGGCTCGTTTTCCAGCTTCCGGTGGGATCAGTAGGTCCATTTTTCGCCCTCCCAGGTTTTCTAGGAGCACTAGGCAGGGGTGGTGGGGTAGCGGTCATTGTGAGGGAAGATCTTGAGCCGAGACAGACCACTGTGCCACAGATAGCCGGTTGTGAGTCCCTGTGTGTGAAGTGGGGCCCAGGGAAGCAGTTGGGCTTGCTGATTGTATACCTGGCTCCTCGCTATGCATCAGCAGCCCTGCCCGAGCTCCTTGGGGTGATCGCCGAGATGGCAGTTGAAACCCCCAGACTGTTGGTCATGGGTGACTTTAACTTGCCATCGATAGGGGAGACATCCGAAGTAGCTCGGGAGTTCATGGCTTCCATGACAGCCATGGACCTGACCCAAATAATTCAGGGCCCCACACATGAGGGAGGACACACACTGGATCTTATTTTTGTCTCTGGCCAATGGAGGAGTGATCTGGGAGTAGGGGATTTAGCTATCACCCCCCTGTCATGGTCTGATCACCCACTTCTCTGGCTCGACTTTCCAGCCGCTACTCCCCACCGCGGGGAGGCGGAACCGGATTGTCCAAGATGGTTCCGCCCCAGGCGCCTGATGGAACCTGACAGGTTCCAGACGGAGCTTGGGCCATTTCCTGTAGCCCTGACCCACACCCGGTTGGAGGACCTAATGGCTGCATGGAAGGCCTCTCTTGCGGCAGCGAACCACCCAGGCCCCTTGGTTCACCGAGGTGCTGAGGGTGATGAAGCGCCACAAGAGACGCCTAGAGAGCAGATGGAGATCGTCACGCTCTGAATCTGACCGAACTCAGGTGAGAGCCCATTTACGGACTTACCTTGTGGCGTTAAGAGTGGCCAAGCGTCAGTATTGTGCCACTCTTATTGTGTCCGCAGATAACCGCCCTGCCGCCCTGTTTGGGGTGACCCGCTCCCTCCTCCAACAGAGGCCGCGGGAAGCCCCTCTGCAGGGTAGAGCAGAGGAATTTGGGGAGTCTGCAGGACAAAATCGCTCAGATTCGAAGCGAGTTGGTCCCTGCTAGTGGTCTGGAAGGGACGTCAGAGGCGGGTCGTGAGGTTCCATTCTGGGAGGAGTTTGACTCTGTTACTTCTGATGATATGGACAGGCTGCATAGGCGACTGCGAGCCACCACATGTTTATTGGACCCGTGTCCCTCCTGGCTTGTAGTGGCATCCTGGGAGGTCACACGAGGCTGGCTCCAGGAGTTAGTCAACGCTTCTTTGAGTGAAGGGTTCCTGCCGGCCACCCTGAAAGAGGCAGTGGTGAGGCCTCTCCTCAAGAAGCCTTCCCTGGACCCAGCTTTATTAGCCAACTACCGTCTTGTCTCCAACCTTTGCTTTCTGGCGAAGGTTGTAGAGAGTGTGGTGGCACAACAGTTTCCACGCCACTTGGAGGAAACTGATTATCTGGACCCACGCCAGTCCGGTTTCCGGCCCGGTCACAGCATGGAGACAGCATTGGTTGCGTTGGTGGATGATCTCTGGAGGGCCAGAGATGGGGGCTGCTCCTCCATCCTGGTCCTATTAGACCTCTCGGCGGCTTTCGATACCATCGACCATGGTATCCTATTGCATCGATTGGAGGGGTTGGGGATGAGGGGCACTGTCTTGCGGTGGTTCTCCTCCTACCTCTCTGGCCGAGCGCAATTTGTATTGGCAGGGGGGCAGAGGTCGACCTCGAGGCCGCTCACTTGTGGGGTGCCACAAGGGTCGGTCCTCTCGCCTCTCCTGTTCAATGCATATATGAAGCCGCTGGGCGAGAACATTCGTGGGTTTGGGGTAGATTACCATCTGTACGCGGATGACACCCAGCTGTACATCTCTACCCCAAACCACCCCAACAATGCTATCGAAGTGATGTCCCGGTGTCTGGAAGCCGTACGGATCTGGATGGGAAATAACAGACTCAAGCTCAACCCGTCCAAGACTGAGTGGCTGTGGCTACCGGCGCCCCGGTTCAACCAGCTTATTCCATCACTGGCCATTGGGGGCGAACATCTGGCCCCCGTGGATCGGGTACGCAATTTGGGCGTCCTTCTGGATGCCCGGCTGTCCATGGATGACCATGTGACAGCTGTGGCCAGGGGGGCGTTCCACCAGGTTCGCCTGGTGCGCCAATTGCGTCCCCTATTGGACCGGAGCGCCCTTCGCACAGTCACTCATGCGCTTGTGACGTCCCGGCTAGACTACTGCAACGCTCTCTACATGGGGCTCCCCTTGAGATGCACCCGAACGCTGCAGCTGGTTCAGAATGCGGCCGCGCCGGCAATCTCAGGAGTCTTTAGCTACTCCCGTGTAACACCTCTCCTGCGCGGGCTACACTGGCTGCCTGTGGCTTTTCGGGTGCGTTTCAAGGTGTTGACCATCATCTTTAAGGCGCTCCATGGCACAGGACCTAGTTATTTGCGGGATCGTATCCTGCCCCATACATCCCTTCGGCCGATTCGCTCACACAGAGAGGGACTCCTCCGGGTGCCGTCCACTAGGCTGTGGCAGCGGGCGACACCTAGGGGAAGGGCCTTCTCTGTGATGGGCCCGACCCTCTGGAATGACCTTCCCTTTGACATCAGAATGACTACGGACCTCCGCTCCTTCCGTCAGAAACTCAAAACCCACCTGTTTCAGCTGGGTTTTGAGTTTCTGACGGAAGGAGCAGAGGTCCGTAGTCATTCTGATGTCAAAGGGAAGGTCATTCCAGAGGGTTGGAATTAGGCCAGGCTAGCCGGCCTGGCCTAATTCCAACTTTCCCACCTCAGTTTTATTTTTAAATTTTATGATTGGTTTTATGGTCTAAGTTTTTAATTTTTATAAATTTGTACAGGGGCTATTTAATCTAATTTTAGCTATGTATACTATTGTTTGTATGGTTTTTTAAATTTATACCTGTACACCTCCCCGAGTCCCTTCGGGGAGAGGGGGCGGTCTAGAAATCTAATAAATTAAATTAAATTAAATTAATTAAACCGGAAGTTCGGGAATGGACTTCCAGTTTGCGCATTGGGCTGTTTTTCATGGGCCAGCCTCCAGAGGGAGAAAAACGGCCCAATGGGCAACCCAGACGTCCATTCCCGAACTTCTGATTTGCGTGTTGGGCCATTTTCCGCCCTCCTCAGGCTCCTAGAAAACCTCTGGAGCCTGGGGAGGGCGAAAAACAGACCTACTGGGCCCACCGGAAGTCAGAAGACCGGCTCTTTCCAGCCTCTGGAGGGCCTCCAAGAAAGCCGTGCACACATGCACTGGGCAGCGGAGGTTACACACACGTGTACAGGAGGCATGGCGCTGGGAGGGGCATTAAATTATGGGAGTGGGCACGTGAACACATGCAATAGCGCGCACGTGCTTTTGGCACCCGCGGCAAAAATAGTTCGCCACCACTCTCCTAGACACTGTTTTAACATTCTATTAGTGCCCTGTAAAAACCTACATTTGGTGCTCCAGAGTATTATGGGATGTTTCCAAAGAAAGCACTGAACTGCCACCAGTTAACTTACAACTGTTGACCTACCGTGGTGGCACATAGTGGTTAGAGTGCAGTACTGCAGGCTACTTCTGCTGACTGCTGCCTACCTGCAATTTGGCAGTTCGAATCTCACCAGGCTGAAGGTTGTCTCAGCTTCCATCCTTCCAAGGTCAGTAAAATGAGGACCCAGATTGTTGGGGGCAATAGGCTGACTCTGTAAACGACTTAGAAAGGGCTGTAAAGCACTGTGAAGTGGTATATAAGTCTGAGTGCTGTTGCTACCGGTATATGAGAATGAGTCAATTGGAGAACATGCAGGTAATCCTTCAAAGATTTCAGTCTCACTAGATTGCTATTAGTTTACTGATCTTTCTATATCAATGGAAGAATCCAGTAGATAAATACATACTGCATTTCAATCACATTTAATGTGGCCAGCTAGTATGATCCCTTTTATACCTAAGTTGTAGGATGGAGGAATAGTTTTAAAGTACCGGAATGCAATTTAAGGCTCCAGAACTACAAGTAATTCCCAAAAATCTTAGATTCATTTCCCAAACATCTCCAGCAACTGTTATCAAACTGCAGTTAATAAGAAAGAAAACATAAATTAGGAAATGATTTCATTTTGTTTTACCATCAAATGAAATCAAATTCACATTTGATCTAACCATTGCTTTTTGCATTGCAGTTTCTGGCATAGCATTTAAAAGCCAAGTGGGACTTTCAGCCCAGAAGACATGGCAGACTCCTAAGGGGATCAATACCTTTGGAATTGTTCCTTCTGAAAGAAGGCAATCTCGCTATAATCTGAAAAAGAATAGAAACGCTGAAGGAACACAGCCGTTAACAGGATGTTGTGTTGTGTTCATGCTCCTTAAAATGGAAGTCATGGCAGTTCTGCACCAAACCACTTGCATAACCATCCATCTATGTCTCTAACGTTCCTTTCTCCTGTTTTAAATCTCACCTTTCCATCTCTCTATCATCCACTGACATCTCACTTTTTCTCCATGTTTCTCAGCAGCGGAGAAGGACTTGGATGAATTCTATGCCAAGCGGAGGCATCTTGCTGAGTTGACTCGAGGGACGCTGCCCTTACATGCCATGAAAATGAACTATGATAGGGATAGCTACTCTGAGAAGTCACACAATCCGCGACGGGTCATGTCACAGGAACACATCCTTTCAGACGGTGGAAATGGAGGGGGAAGCTACCGCCCATCACATTACGACTACACCATTCCAAGAGAGCGTGTCATATCTCACGAGCGCCTTCTCTCCCGGGAAAACTTGCATTCTCAGGAGCACTTGCTTTCTCCAGAGCATCTCCATCAACACACGGGTCCCTTCCAGGAGATGCACCTGGGCCATCAAAAGGCTCTTTCTCAGACCAATGTCTGTGCCAGCAGCACCCCCATGCTTGACCACCATCACATGATGATGAAAAACTCTCATCCCACCTCCAACAATTCTCCCAAGGCATCTGCTCCTTGGGAGACTAGCAGTAGTAGTAACCAGGCAGCCGCCACCCGGCGCCAAGGCTTTGCATCCAAGAGGCAAAGTACCATTGATCAAGTCCAATTCATCCCGGGGCACCACCCAACCCAACACCTTCCTACTGGCAGTAAGAATGAGGTCACGGTGTGAGTTGTCCCTTTTCCCCAACTCAGGTTGATTGGACTTTCCAAGGCCATATTTCTCTCCCTTTTTCTGATCCACCCCACCCTTTATTTGGTGCTCACTATCTTTTTCTTGGGGTTTCCCCCCCTTATTTTTAGTCTTGTGGCCTCCATCTCGGTTGATGTCAAGTCCTAGCCTGGTCTTTGCTAATGGCACTATCACAGTCTTCACTGACTTTTGATTGGGTCCATTTGACCTGCCAGGTCCTGACAATCTTTGATGATGATATTGGCTAATATCAGCGTTACAGCTCATGATAAGAAGTCAGTATATCAAGGCCTGCTTGGTTTCATAGAAGGCATCAATTATGCAGTATTAGTCAATTTCTGAAGATGTCAAAATTAGTTGGGTTCATACAATTAATGCTGCTACTATCACTTCCTATGTCTGTTGACATTGCGGTCCAGGTTTGGTGACATAAAAGCTGAATTGATTTTTAGTGATCAGGCCTATGGATCCTTCCAAAGACGTGAAGATAGCTTTGCATAAGATCAGTTACTAGGCCCCCATCAACCTTTGATTACAATACTAGTTTTGTCCATCAACATTTGATGGCATCATTGCTCTGGGCCTTGTCCCAGATTTTTGAAGACTAAAGACATCACTTGTGGATTTATGAGGTTGTCACCCTTTGCCTCTTACAACTCTAAGCGCTGTGAACCTTGCCAATCTTAGTGGATGCTCAATTGACCAAGTGACACCATCGACACCATCAATGGTGTCAACACTGTGGATTCTGTCAGCTGCAGTTCATATAAGCGCTGTGGGTCTTGTTGACCTTTAATGCCCTCACCATCAATTTCTGATGGTATCAACACTGTGGACTTTGCTGACATCAACACTGACGTGTCAGTGGTAGATGTCATTATTGGAGAAAGATGTTTGTTATTGTACTGGTTGTGATAAAATACTGCAGGGTATTACATGGACTGATAAAGTCAGTTACAGTACATAGGTCCTGTATGGTGATGGGCAAAATCAGTCATGTTGATGTTGGAAGAGACCATGTCAACATTTCATGATAGTACTGCCAATCTTGATAACTAAGAATGCTATCAAGATTCCTGTGCCTGTGACATCTTGATGATTTCAGCACAATGGATTCAGCCAATAGCTACAGATTTCAAAGTAGCCAGACTTGGCAACGGTGTTGACTTTTGATGATTTCATCACTGTACACCTCACTCCTTATTGTTGACATTGCTGACTGTTTCTCAGCTCATCCACTTTGCATGAAGCCATTTCCATGAGGCTTCATCTTTTGGGGCTGGTTAACAACTGGGATCTGGTTGTTGGAGGCAACCTGCCCTTAGTGGTGTACAGATGAAGGTTATTACGATCTTCTGATGATCTGACCATCACTTTGCTCATACAGTGGTAAAGTGAATAGATGAGACCCCCTTCCACCTCTTTCTCTTTCTTTCAGATATGCTGCAAGAAGGGAATGGTGGCGATCTTATCCTGTTGCCTCCAGTAACAAGTCTGGTCAGTGCTAAAGGTGGAGGAACTGGGGTATTATATAATACACAGCCCTTTGCCACTCTCATTCTATCCTTGTGTTATAACGTGTCCATAACTGATGATAAAGATGTAGGGCACAATCAAGTCCACCCATTCTGCTGTACATATCTTATTATATATTGCTTGCATTCCATCGATTTTTCTAGTGCTTTTTATTTACCTTCCCATTACAGGGGATATCCATCAATATTGAATTTGTGAGTGCGTTTTTTAAAAAAAAACTCTGATATTTCAAATGCAATCATTACAAATAAACTTCATCCTAACCCTATCTGCTTTCTCTCCAACTGTGCATCCTCTGTGATGCTCAGGATGCTTTAAAAAAATCCTTTCCACATTACATTTTCTGAATGGTCTGCTCTTTTTCTAAGCAAACAAAGACGTAAAAAGTATGGCAAACATCCAGTGGGTCACGGTATTTCTTTAAAAGTAAAAACGTGGAAGATAAAAATGATTTTAAAAAAATAAAATCCCTCCCCCAACCTTAAATTAGCCCTTTGGAATATATATATATATATATATTATTTTGTGGATAACTTTGATAAAAGAATGCTTGCTTGGTTGAAATTTTGCTTTCAGCCACTACTACTTTCATTAGTTTAAACATTCATATTCAGGCTTTTCTTAAACAGATCTTGGGCAGACATTGAGATCTGACTTATAAATAATAGTTGAATTATCGTTGTACTTCTCATATGTATTTCTAATGCAGGAGAATGATACACAAGGATTTGAAGGTTGATTACTGTCCAGTGTTGGGAATTACTCTTTGCCATATTGAAAATACGGGCTACTTCAGATGTAACACTGAACCAAATTTCAACAATATGAGCTTACGTGGCTCTATAATTATCAACCTCTTTTCGGTCCCATTCATTCCCTTCAGGACAGCTGGTATAATAATCCCAGATTTGTTTGCTTCTGTTAACCACTGTTTGTCATATTTTCAAAGCAGACTGACAAACTGTGGTCCCTATTGAGTTCATTGCAAACAACCCAACTTCAGATCGTATTTTCACTCACTAGAGTTTAATGCTTAGGTGGCATACTAAATTCAGGCTTAATTGTTAACTATGATAGTGGCATAGATCACACCTAAATCAAGATTAGCCAAATTAGATGATTATGTACAAAGCAGAGAAAGTAAGTCATTTGCTTTGCCAAAGGAAAAAAAAGATAGAAAGAATGGAACAGACGAGGGAACATTAGTTGTCTTTTCCTTATGCTACATGCTACATGTTGGTGTAATGTTATGGTGTATGCAACCATCATTTAAATCTTCTCATTTCCCCACTTTTGTGAAAGGAATGAGTGTGCAGTACAAACATGGCTTCTTTAAAATCTTTGAAAATATTTTTAAGTGTATAAGTCTGGTATAAGGGAGAATGATTTTTTGATGTAATTTCCTCCCCCCTCCCAAACCATTATAGCTAGTCCTTGACTTACAACTATTAGTTTAGTGACCTTTTTGAAATGACAATGGCACTGAAAAAAATGACTTATGACCAGTTTTCACACGTCTGACCTTTTCAGCATCCCCACGGTCATGTGACCAATGGTCATGGGGCACTTGGCAACTGGCTTGTATTTACAACTGCTGCACTATCCCAGGATCATGCGATCACAATTTGTAATCTCCCCAACAGGCTTCCGACAAGCAAAGTCAATGGGGGAAGCCAGATTTCCTTAACAACCTCATGATTCATTTAAAATGATTCGCTCAACAACTATGACAAAAATGGAGCAAAACTCACTTAACAACTGCCTTGCTTAGCAACTGAAATTTTGGACTCGGTTGAGGTCGTAAGTCAAGGACTGCCTGTATTTTTCTTAGTCTTGATTAAGACTGCAAAACCAAGAGGGGGAGAGGAAACCAACTTTGATATATTGAATGTATATTTACTCATGTACTCTCCTAAACCATTGACGTTGTAGTTTTGGTGGAAAAACAATTTTGCTGAAAAAACCCCTGTCCGAAATTAATAAGTCCAAAACCTTGTCAGGATTTGAAGCAAAGGCTATCCAGAAGGCCTAGAAAACGTCGTTATTTCATTGTCCATTCATTTCTTAAATGTAAATTGATTCTGTTTGTCTTCTTCCAAGGCTTTATTTTTATCACTTTATGATCTGCACTAACATGTCTTCAATTTCTGATAATATTTTAATGCTGTCTCTTGTAACTTGTAAGAGGTTAGGGAACCATGTCTGTTTTGGAATAATCTACATTGGTGATCCCTATTTTTCCACCCATCACCTCCTTCCCTGAAGGATTTTGTACATACAGCAGGATCAGCCTATAATATGGGGTGCTTTAATTTACCTTCCTCAGAGGAACCAGATTATGAGCTTGCTATCGTCTAAAGCAGACGTGGGGAACGATGGCTGTTTCATGACTTGTGGACTTCAACTCTCAGAATTCCTGGCCCAGGAATTCTGGGAGTTGAAATCCACAAGTCATAAAAGGGCCACCGTTCCCCACCTCTGGTCTAAAGCCATCTAGGCTCATTCCTGCCTCATTCGTTCCTTCCCCATCCTGCGTTCCTCCTTTCCTCTTCCCAAACTCAAATCAAGGGCTAATGACCTCCATTTTCACCCCTTCCTTTTGGGGAGTGCTGGCGGGTTATTACATTTTCCATTTCTGTACTTCTTAATGCAAAACCTTTAGGGAGCAATAGAGGACCTAATTTGCTAAAAGAAATAGAGAAGTTTTCAAACTTGACTTTGGGGACTCCAGAATAATGCTTTAGAATTAGACAGATATGCAGAATTCCTTTCATCCTTGGGCCAATGACTTTGCAATATTAAGAGTGGAGCAGAATTAAAACAATCTTAAGTATTTAGCAAAGTGCTACGTTATCATTGGCCAAGGTTCTTCTTTACTCAGGAAAGTTTGAGACTGGAGAGATACTCATTAACATCAATTAAAACTTCCTTGTTTAACTTCAGTCTGTTTGATTGCTTCCTGATAAATGCTGTGAAGGGATCAGGAATGAATAGTCCATTAATTTCCTCTTAAATAGCTTATCTTAATAAGCTCATTACTATTTCCTTTCTGTAATTGTCCAGTGCGTGTTTGAAGGGACAAAAATGCCTTTAATTATGATTCCCTGTCATCATTTTTTTATTGAACTGCCCATTTCTTTCTTTAAAGAAAAACACAGCCAGATAATGAGAGGAAACTAGTATTTAAAACCTCACATAAATGTCTGATGAATCCTAGTTTCAAAACCATTGACTCAGCTATCCAGATCTGTCTCCATTCTTGTTTAAATCTGATAATCTATCATGTAAACTGAACTGGTGTGGTTGTCATTTGATGTGTCAGAAACCCATCCCTCTGGAATGATTCATGGGTTAGCATGTTGTGAACGCAGCTTAAACTGCTGTTTAGGATGAAGCTTGGATCTGCCAAAATAAAATAAAAAATAATTAAAATGTTAAATTAGGATTAGAGTGGATGTCCAGTCAGTCACTAAGTAAACTTGAGCTAGTCAATGTTGCTTAGCTTAACCTACCTCTTTAGTTTTTGTGAAATTAAAATGAAGATGAGGAAAGATTATTCAAGCTTCCTTGGTTTGGGATAGTTTAATTTGGGCAGGGGCTGAAAGTTGTGATTTGTGTCTTAGTGAACAAGTATAAGTCCACCCAGACTTGGTTTATCATTCATTGCAATCTGGTAGTCTCAGACCTTCTCCTGCTTGAAAGCAACCCTGATTTTTGATTGACACAAAGAAATACTTCTGCTTTATTTTCAGAAAAATGCATATTTGCATTGTGATCTCTTGCCCTTGTTTTTATGTTGTAGACTGATCTCTGCCACTCTACCACCTCCTCAGAATATGGAATGCATGCCTAGGATAGTGTGAGATAAATGAAGGACATGGGACACTTTTTGTCTGTGATGGGTTGTTGTATGGAAATGTTCAGTATTTACTGAAGAGGACTCCAAAAAGGATTTGAAGCTCTCTGATCTTACAAGTCCAAGAATATTGCTGGCTCAGTCACAGTCTAACTGAAGCTGTACCATAATTCTTTTCTAGAACAGCTATAGAACAGAAATATTTTAGTAGCCCTTTCTTGCATTGATGGAAACTAAAATAACCCCATCTCCTGGCTTCTTTCTCTTCTCCTACACAGCTTCAGACACCTTGATACTGTTCTCAGTGTGTTGGGTAGATAAAAAGGAACATTATCTTCAGCTTAGCTTCAGGATGAGACAGAGCACTAGAAATTAGCATGATAAAATTTTCATGAAGAATGGCTTTAGTAGTGAGGTGTCAATCAATGATATCTGGAGAGTTTAAACCATGGAAATTCCCTTTTGCCTGTGGATAAGAGCAGGAGAGAACATTAGACAGTTTTAATTTAAGAAGCCATAATAAGAATAAGATAACAACTTGAAATGAACATATGTATAAGTGAATTGGATTTCAGCATCCCAAAAGTTCTTAAATCAAACTTTTTTCCCAGTGCTTTGTTTCCACAGTTTACAAAAAATGTCTTTCTAAATTTTTCATGCATCACTAAAGCATTTGAATGACTGGTTCAAATCATATTTTAATGGCGGCTTTCTGATACTCCCCAAGGTGCTTTTTGAAAAGGCAACTGGACTTTGTTTTCCCTTGAAGACATTTCACTTTTCATTCAAAAAGCTTTTTTCATTTCTGAAGTAGCTTCTTGGATGAGGACAACCATGAACTGGATTACTGAGAATTTCCATTGACACTCCTTTCTGATAGCATCTCTATTTAAATCCACCCTCTGAATTCTACAGTAGCTCTCTTTGGATACCAATATTCTGTTAAGAGGCCCTTTGCAGAATTGCACTTCCTAAAAAATAACATGGAAGAGACAAATAAGGCGAGGGGGGAGAGTGAAATCTTGTGAGAAAAAATGTGGGATTTAGTTAGAATATGTCTGTTGGATAGAAGATATCAGGAAAAAAATGAATATGTGAAGGATATTGACTGGTTTTGTTATGGGAATGTTTGGGGGGAATTTCTTTTTTCTCTTTAAGGAACATGTGAGGGAAATTTGTAAAAGAAGACATGTTATATTTTCTGTTATTGAGAAGAAACAAATGACTAAATATTATTTCTTTTCATGTTGGTTTTATGAAGCAAGGATTGTTTTGTCCCCCTTGTCTCTCACTCCTTCCATGACTTCTAGTATTATTTCATGATTTTGGGTGAAAGTCAAAAACATTCTAAAGAACACCCACTGTAGTTGGGATTACACACTGAGAAATCTGTTATCCTTTTGAGACTGCTCCATTAAAGGCATTTTTTTCCTTCAGAGTCCCCCTTACATTTCTTTTAAAGCTGAATTACTGAATTGGTTCCTCTTTTTGCAAATGGGTTGGAAATTTTATATTTGTTAATTTTTGCTTCTATATACCAAGAATTTTGATCCTCCTTCTAGAAATGAGTCCCTTGTTATAAAATTGGGATGGCATTTTAATTTCATCCTTCTGCAGATGGGTATTTCCTCCCACTAAAATGGATTTGGGCAACTGAGAATCAGTCTGGGGTAGTAGCTAAGATGCTGGGATGCAAACTAGGAGGCAGTGAGTTCTAGTCCTCTTTTAGGTAGAAAGGTTTGCTGGATGACTTGGTCTTTCTCAGCCTACCTCACCTCATAAAGTTCTGATTTTAGAGAATACAGAGATGTAAGCATTAGATATATATGCCTTACTTTGAGTTCAGCAAAGAATAAAGGCAGGATAAAAATAAACTTTTTTGAAAGTTACGTACAATGGATAAACAGCTCCTCCTGGGTGGCTTTTCTTCTCTTTGGCTTGGGATCAAACTACATTCTTCCAACGATTTCCAGAGGCAGTTTGAGGAAAGTAAAAAAAATCCCAAAATGTTGGCATGCATATTCATCAATAGCTGTCATTTTGATCACATTTATTATTTTTATTAGCCTTGGGATCTTTTATAGATGGAAAAGAAGAACCGTGTAACATATATGCATTGAGCAGCACCTGACAATCCACTTGGGCATCATTTAACAAAGGACTAAAATTAGCCATATACATGATCATACCAGTAAAGCAGATAGAAGCTCAGATGAAGTGTAGACATAACCATATACAGTAGTTGACTGGGAGGTGTTGGTGAATCCAGTAAGCTTGTGATTCCATATATTGATGTCACTATTTTTTAGCACTCTCTTCAACACCCAAATTCTAAAATCAGAAATGGGGTTATTTATTCCCCACTTTACCTTCTGTTGTGTTTCTAATAATACTGCAGAGGTTATCTTACAGAAGATAAATAGTGATTGTAGAGAAATGAGCTCACAATGACTTTTTACAACAACAATAAAAAGGCATTGTCGCAGATCTATTGACTCCAAAACCTTTGGCAGATGAGAAGAACACTTCTAGATGGATCATTCCTAGTGCTACTAGGCAAAAAGTGTTAGGCAGTTCTTCCATCTACTACTACTATTAGATGAAGGAGGGTGTGAGCTGGTGTGTGTATGCATAAGTGTATATGCATAAAGAAGATTGGAAGAAGCAGTGGGAAAAGATGGGGAAATGTTTCTATAAATAGAGCAGAGCAAAATGCATGTTCAAAGCCTAGAAGTATCTCATTCCTGCAAAGCTATTAAGCATGAATATATAACATTAGAACAGGAAATATCTTCAGAACAATATGGTGTCTTAAAGGCTAGCTGGTTGGCTAGGAGGCTGCCCATGTGCTTAGAGCAGATATTCTTCAATCTGTTTTTACAATATTTATTTCAAGTTCTTAACATTTGACTATTTCCCTTTGTATTTTCTGTTTTGGCTAATTATGTATTTTCCTGAATATCTCCTTCTCCCTTCCTATGAACAACTTTATTTTGCAGCATTTTCACTGGAAAATATTTTTCAGTGATACTGTATCCGTTAGGCACCATCCTGCTTGCTCCCAGAGAAGCTTTGGTTGACAACCGCCGCTACCTGTGGGGACAGAAACAAAATGATGTGCGATCCAGCCTCCTTCTGTCAAATGTTTCATGAGTTTTTCTTCAGATTTTAAAAGGAAAATATCCCCAAAACACTAAAATCCCAACCTTCTTTGGCTAATTTCCACTGAAAATAGACTGTTGGCTTAAGACAGCTGCTTACTTCTTTTCTTCCTGCCATTGGTTCAGGGATGCATTAAAAAAATCCAGATGGTGACCTCAGCCATGTCACTGAAGCCCCATCCATGGTACATCTATCACAGTATATATAAAAACAGGGAAAAGTTTTGATCACGGCATTTTGATCTTGTTTGTTTCTTCTGATGGACATCCCTGCATTGGTTTATTCAAAAGGCCCCTGGTTGCTTTCTTCTCCATTCTGGGGGGAAAAAAGAGTTTCCTTAACTGGAATGTAATGAAGCATCTATAGAAAGACAGTTTGGGAAAAGAAAAACAAGGAGGACAACATGATTGCTTAGATTCCTATCTGGCTGAGATCTAGCCATCTCCCTATACTATCCCCAGCTGAAAATGTGTGGCACACAACATTCCGGGCCATGATTTATAGTACAATTCTATACACATTGTACGCAGAAATAATTCTCACAAGGTTTGGTGAGGCTTACACTTGGAGCTGTGCAAATAGAAATCCACAACCGTAATTGGAGAATACTCAATGCTTTTAAAAACAAATCTATATGTACATGAATACAAACATTGAATGGAATCAGATTTTGGAGTTGCAAGCTATACTCATTAATATCTGGGCTTGTTTTCCCCAGTGGCCCAAAAGTTGATGTTGTTTAAGGACTAGATCCATTTGTTATCAAGTTCCTCTTGAATTGGTGTGATTTTGTTTTCAATAAACTAATGTTTCCAGCTACTACTTGTGTTTTTTTTCCTCCCCCTTGGGTTGGTCAACACTACTAAAATTCATGTCTTCTTCGATTAGTAATTAAAGATTACTTAGACAATGGATTGCTATTCATAATCCTCAGCTTGTCTTGCATTAAGAACTGTATTTCTATATTGCTGTAACCCACACTGAGTTTTGTTACAAAGGAGAGATTTTTGAAACAGCATTAAAAATTAGGAAATTGATGATCAAAACATTCATATATGTTTAAGAGTGATTCTGTGTGTGTATCTTTGTTTTTAGACCTAAAGCATAGTCTTGATAATGAAAAAGAGTAGCTGATAATTTGCTTTATACATAGGCCATGTATAGATGCATGGTAATGGAATCATGGATTGATATGCATTATCATTTATAGGCAACTGGGTAATTTTATATCTTAATGACCTTGTGTTACAGAGGAACCTTTGAGATTATTGTATATTTTCATTAGGAATAAGAACTATTTTTTTCCTGAAAAGCATAAATAGTTTCAATAATAATAATAAGTAGATAAGTACAGGTCTTTGACTTACAGTCATTCATTTAGCAAACAATATAACAATGAAGTTACAATGGCATTAAAAAAATACTTACAATTAAGTTGCCTTCTGGGGAAAAAAAACATCTTTAGGACTACTAGTCCCAAAGTACCACTGGAAGTCTCTAAGCCCAATAAATTCCAAGCAACCCACCTCCTTCTCTTGCAGTGGATCTTGCAAAATTTCACAAGTGTAGCAAATCCAATCAAGTTATCCTCGTTCATCAAAAGGCTACTTGTTCACCTAATTGGCTCGGATTGCTCCCATTACTCAGCTGTGCTTACCGTGTTTCAGTGAGAAAACAGTTTCCCGTCATAACAAGTGTAACTTGAGGCTGTCAATAAAACTATCGATTAGTTTTTAAATAAACTGGTTGGCACATCCCCATAATCTTTGTATCAGTGCCCGAGAATACAAAACTGTTACAACCCTGGTACAAATGCCTTCAATGGAAGTAGAGGGAGGAGATGCAGGATCGAGCCACATCACCCCCAGTTTAAAGCAGCCCCTTCCACACCCAGAATGGATAGAACGGACAGCTATCAACTAGTCCTTGCACTTATGACCATCACAGCATCCCCACAGTCACATGATCAATATTTGGGCATTTAGCAACTAGCATGCATTTACAATACTTGCAGTATCCTAAGGTTATGGGATCACCATTTGTGATTTTCCCATCTGGCTTCTGACAGACAATGGGATTAACAACTACATGATTTATTTAACAACTGCAGTGATTCAATTAACAAGCATGGCAAAAAAGGTTGTAAAATTAAACATGACACATTTAACAGCCACCTTTAGCAATGGAAATTCTGGTCCCAATTGTGGATGTAAGTCGAGGACTACCTGAAGACTTATCAGTAGGCAAACAGAATGATAAATACAAGTATCTCTTTAAATATCCCAGAATTCTTCTCCAAGATCATGTGGTTAGCCCACAGACCATCTGCAAATTATACAGATCAGTTTTTGAAAGTTCTTCCAACTGACAAAGCAATTTCCCAAGACCTTTCTAGAAACAATTCAGCTTCATCAGGGACCTGAGAAGGCTTTCTTAACTATTCCAGCATCCTGTGGAAATCCAGAATGAGAGACAAAATTACCCAGGCAGTTATCTCTCTACATGTAACTTCTTCATCTTCTGGTACTACACAGCTTACACTGGGCACTAAAATTAAATGTTTTGCAGAACTTGGCATTGGCAATTGGTAAAAACGTGATTCCCTAATCTTCTTGCAATGTTACTCCACGTCTTCCTAATTTATGAGGTAAATACTTCAGAGTTCAGATTATAACAGTTATGTTTCTTCCTGATAGAGACTTTAAAATTCACAAGACAGCCAAAATTGAAAATCGACAATTTTTTTATCCACCTCTCGGCTTCCATTAACCTCAAAAGTGTTGGATGTCTGCCAGTTACAGAATTTTCTAACTACATCACATATTGTAATGTAAAAATTTAGGCATAAAAAATGAAAATATCGATGCTGCATTTAGGCTGTATTTATTGGCACAGGTTCAAAGAAGATGGGTAAAGGTTTAGCTCTTTTTCATAAAGGTACTCCATGTTAATAGATATTGACAACCATATAATACACAAGGTAATCTTAGGTGATAGGGCACATTTTTCCCTCTACACCAGTCATCCTTTAAAGGAAAAAGAAAGTCACAGATGATAAAATAGCCCTCATCAAATAATGTCTATTCAACTCAGCCAAATGACCGGACCTTTATGAAATATTCATATTTTAGAGATGATCTCTTTTTTAATTCATATAGGGCAGGTTCTACTAATACCCATCTCCATTTCTCATTAACATGCATGATTATCTCTCCGAGCCAGCAATTTGCATCCATCATCTTATTAATTTTCTTCAGCAGTTTGGCTCAGTTGGGGTTGCACTTGAGATTCCCCTCCTCCCTGCCACCCTCTTCTTTAATTCATTAATATTCAAGCTTGCTTTTAGCAAGCTGTCAAATGTAAAACCCTAGGGGTCTGATTAAGTCCCTCGGGATTTCTTGAGCAGCCTCTGGCACCTTCTGATATTCCATCTGATGCAGTCATTTACAGAATCAAAAGCTGAGCAAAGGAATGGTTGGCAGAGAAAGACTGATGCTCTGGGCACCAACATCTGATCCTTCAATTGTGCTTAATGACTATTAAGTAGAACCTGCATATTGGGCAGAAAAACCTGCTGAAGACACCAGCCATGACTGAGCCTGTACCTATAACTGAGAACTTAATTTCTGTTCGGTTTTCCCGCACCCATCTCTCTCACTGTTTCCAACTGTGCACCAGAACGGTTCTCTGCACATTTGTAGCCCACACATTTGACAACACCCAGGTAAGTACCAAGGTTTTTCCAGGTGTAGGTAGTCCAGATTGATCTACCCCTCTCACTAACAACCTCTAGAGATGATCGATTTGTCAGAGAGAGAAACTGCCGAAAGAGAATTGGAAGGAGAAATGGTCCTGCATTAAGATTGAATTCCATTTTTAAAAAAATCCCTCCTTTGTAAGCATACAGTGATAATAATGGCTAAGTTGACAGACTGCAGCTAGTAAGTATATTTGTGACTAGGCACAATTGCTCCAATTAGCACTTTTGTAGGACAAACCAGCAATAATGAGTGGGAAGAATAGCCAAACTTTCCATTTCCCATAATGCCCAAGAAATGATAAACTAGTAGCATTGCGGAAAAATACCGTATTTTTGGGAGTGTAAGATGCACTGGAGTATAGGACGCACCAAGATTTTGAAGAGGTAATTTGTTTAAAAAAAGGTTTTTGCACTCTGCAGACCTCCCAAACCCTCTGCACGTGAAAAACGGGGCATGCAGAGAGTTTGAGAGGCCTGCAAAGTGCTCCTCGGGGCAGTGGGGGGCGGGGGAAATGATCAAAAAATGGCCCGTTTCTTTGTGAAAATGGGCCTGTTTTTTTGCCAAAAAATGGCAAGCATAGCCTTTAGGAGGCTTGTAGAGAGCTCCTGGGGGGGGGGGCAAAATGGCCCTTTTTCGCTTGTCTTTGCCCACCCCAGTCCCCAGGAGCACTTTGCAGGCCTCCTAAAGGCTATGCACGTACATTTTTGTGAAGGGGGAGGCGTTTCGGGAGGCCAAAGATGCTGTTTTCAGTGTATAAGAAACACCAAGATTTTCACCCTCTTGGGGGGGGGGGGGGAAAGGTGCACCATATTCTGAAAAATATGGTAGAAAGGTAAACTACATTTAGTCCTTGAGCTACGACCCATTTGAACCAAAAATGTATATTGCTAAGTGAGACAATTAAGTAACTTCTGTCCCATTGTACAACCTTTCTTGCCACAGTTGGTAAGTGAATCATTACAGTTGTTAAGTTAGTAACATGGTTGTTAAGTGAATCTGGTTTACCCATTGATTTGCTTGTCAGAAGGTTGCAAAGGTGATAGCATAATCCCGGAACATTATAATCCTCAAAAACATGAGTCAAGCATCTGAACTATGATCACATGACCATGGGAATGCTAGAGCAGTCCTGTGGGAAATAGTCATGTCACTTTTTTCAATGCAGTTGTAATTTCAAATGGTCACTAAATGTAAGTCAGGACTACCTGTATTCAGTTCTCTCTCTCCTTTTCTCTAAATTTGGGTAAGATAGAAGAGTAACTAAGTGAGTGGCCAACCATGATAATAGCTTGGTTGACCTATTTATGGCAAAGGTATCATTAGTAGATGACCAGTAGATGGTTTAAACTATTTCTAATGGTATTGCTTTACTCTTAAGATACTACACTTCAAACCTGGGAGTGTTTCTGAATTCATCTGTGACAACAGAGGAACAGTTAGCTTTCGTACTCACTATCTTTGACTGGTGCCCAGCTGTGGCTCTATTTGGAGAGCCTTGCAAATATTACTGTGGTGTGCTAAATGTGGCCCTGCTCTTGAAGCCAGTACACAAATTTTAACAACTTTTGCTGTGGTAAGAGTACTTAGAATTCATTTCCTGTTTATTTTCAGGGCCAGTCCAATAAGTTAACTTAGGAAATACTTCATGGCTTGGGACCATAGTATCTGCAGAAATATTTCTTCTCATAAACCTAAGATCATCTTTGAAAAAGATGCAATGATTAACAATACAGGTAGCCCTTGATTTACAGAAGTTCATTTAGTGACCATTCAAAGTTACAACAGCACTGAAAAGAGTGACTTATGAACAGTTTTCAAACTTATGACTGTTGCAGCATGGCAACTGTCTTGCCATGCTTGGCAACTGTCTGATATTTATGACGGTTACAGTGTCCCGAGGTCATGCAATCACCTTTTGTGACCTTCTGGCAAGCAAAGTCAATGGGGGAGCCAGATTCCTTTAGCAACCATGTCACTAGCTTAAATGTGGTGATCCATTTAACAACTGTGGTAAAAACAAAGGTCATAAAATTCAGCAAAATTCACTTAACTATCGGTATTTTGCTTAGCAACTAAAAGTTTGTGCTCAGTTGTGGTTATAAGTTGAGGATAACCTGTATAGTGCTAGACAATGGGCCTATCAGGGCAACATGCTACTGAAAAGGAGATGAAAGCCTCTTGGCCTACTAATGATGTTTACGACATGACTGGATGACATGATTTTGGGAAATCTAGTTGCTGTCTTGCCATACAGGTAGTCCTTGCTTAACAACCCTAAACAACCCAACTGTATTGCTAAGTGAAGAGGTAGCTAAGTGGAAAATCATGAGACTGTAACTGTGTTTTTCCATCTGGAAAGAAACATCATTACAGGTTATCCGTGACTTACAACAACAATTCACTACCACTAAGTGAAGCAGTCGTTGTGAAGCATCACATGACCATGCAGAAGTTTACAAATAGTTGTTAAGTGAATCATGTGACTGTTAAATGAATCTGGCTTCTCCCATTGACTTTTCTTGTTAGAAGCCAGCTGGGAAGATCACATCTGACAATCACATGACCCTAGAATGCTGCAATTGTTGTAAATACAAACTGGTTGCCAAGCAACCAAATTGCAATCATATGACTGAGGACAATTTGCAATGGTTTCAAGTGTGAGAACACAGATAACATTTACATGCTGTGTTATTGTGGAGAGGGACAGAGCCCAGCCCATCTGCTGGTTTGTTGGCTGCTACCAGAAGCATGTACCAATAATGACATATTTTTGGCCAACGACAAGAAGGTGGTTTCATTCTGGCAATTTAAAGTTTGATCTAGACATGGCAGAAAAAGAAGTGGGAGAACCGATTATAAGTCGCATGTTTAGTGCATCACAACTTTTAACACAACTGCGAACACAAAAGCAATCGTGGTAAATCAAGGACTACCTGTAGTCAGTTTCAAACTTTCACTTTTGTTTGTCTCCTAACCATTCACACCCTTTGCAATTCTTGAAAGCCTGGTTACTGTCTTATTCACATCAAAAGCAATGCAATCATTCTGGCAGCCTGGAACTGGGAGCTGCAGGCACCCTATGCAAACATTACAGTCGGGTGGGTTCCTGCCAGTTCTAACCTCTTCTATAGAAGAGGTTCTACAAATCTACAGTGCCGTTTAGAACCGGTTCCAGTTCCCTCCCCCTGCCCGTCCACACATCATCAAGATGAAGAACGAGAGGAGGAATTCTGGGAGTTGAAGTCCACAAGTCTTAAAGCTGTCGAGTTTGACCATCCCTGGGGTTTTTTTCTAAAGGGTTAGGGGTGCAAGGGTCTTGTAACTTGACGACTTTAAGACTTGCGTGCTTCGGACTTACGACCAGCATTTGTTTACATGCGGATGTATTTTCTATTGGTTACCGTGTGCCTGCCAGCCGGCGGGAGAACAGATGCTAGCTGATTGGATGCCCATCTGACAGCTACTGGATAAATAGCTGCCAGACGGGGTACTGAGATAATCTATTGTATGTTATCGTTGAGTTGCTTAGTTAATAAACAGTCAATTGTTCAGCCATCACGTCGTCTTATTTGACTCCGGTTCAAGATTTACCACTGGCGACGAGGGTGGGATCTCGCTATTAACAGCTCCACCATAGTATAGAGACTGCGATGGCTGTGATTAACCATTTCGATGGGTGCTGCCCTGAGAGGGAATCGTGAGACACGTTCCTCAAATGGTTCCAATGCTATTTACAAGCTAATGACTACACAAGCCTTCCTGCTGACAGGAAAAGGGGTGTCTTCCTCAGTTCGTGTGGAAGAGAAATGTTTGCAATGGCTCGTGCGCTGGCAGCCCCGATTCCTGTCCATGATATTGAATGGGACGTCCTATTGGCCAAGCTTAAGGGCCATTACGCCCCTGCATCATCCCGTTTTCCAGTAGAGTAGAGGGAGGGGTCACGCGAGGGTTTAACACAGCCTGATTGGTCCATTAGACTGAGAGAAAACTTCTTAACCTTCAGCTTCTCCTGTTGGTTCCCAGTTTCCTCTCAGTTTGGTCCAAAGCACTGTGCTTGGTTCCTAGTGAGACTATCTATCCTTTCAAACAATCTATGGAAAAATAATAATTTGATCAATTGGAAATTCTAAAAAGCTAAATTTGAGGCTGCGCCCAGCAGGACAGCCTGTTACTGTCCTCAGCAGGCAGGGGGAGCCCCGTGGGGCAGTTTTTTTTTCCTCCCTGTCTGCGGGCCGGACGCTCCGGACTGATTCCCGGGCTTTGGGCGTGCCGGGCGATCCCGCAGTGACAGGAGCCTCCCTCAGCTGCCCGCAACGAGAACGAAGATCGGCTGGAAAAGACCATTGCCAGGGCTGAGAAGAAGGCCCAGTCATCTAGGCCCAGATCCAGATCTCCCCTGGGGGTGGTTTCTTGCCCTTCCTCCTCGCTTCACAGGGGGTTTAGCCCTTCCTCCCCTTCAGTTTCCCCATCCAGGTCTGACCGGAGTGGGAGGCAAGGGGGATCACCTTCCACCCCTAATTCCCCTGAAGCAGGGGAGACAGAGATGGCAGACCCATTGGAAGGCCCTTCCGACAATTTTCACCGTGCCAGGGGGTCTGGAAAGGGTTTGGCCCCTCAGGGCCATGATCCAGGAATCTGGAACACCTCCCTGAAAGCCTAAAATGTTTAATCTCAGCAGCCATCTCCCGGGGCATTGCCCAAAGGGACAGGATTCCTCAGCATAGCAGGGCCCAACCTTGTAGTAGGTCTCGATCCAGGGCTTCTTCCCCTTCATTGATTAGCGAAGTCTCCTCAAGGGGGGAGGAGAACCGCAATGACATGGGGTTTTCAGAAGATGAGGAGGCAGCCCCAGACTCCCCCCCCCTCTTCCAATTTATTCCTTCCAGCCATGTTCAAGCCCTTACTCCGTAAGGCCAGAAAGACCACAAAGATTGGGACAGGGGATCCCACAGTTCCCCCCCCCCAGAGATCCTGACATGGCCATGTTCTCCAACATGGCCACCAATAAGGAGGAAATCCCAGCCCCTCCTCTATTTATGGAAGTGGTAACCAATCAATGGGCTCGGCCCTCAAATTTCTCTTCTCCCGGCAGCAACGATCGTCGCGCCTACAATTTGGAGAAGTCCTTTGTTCCAGCCCTCCAGCTTCCCATTATTGATACCCCGATAGCAGCCTTGGTCTCCTCTTCCCCAGTGGTCTCCGGGGACGCGGCAGACAAAATGAAGCCGGAGGACAAGAGGGCGGAACTGACACTGCGGAAGAATTTCAACGCTTCTGCATGGGTGGTAAGAGCAGCAGCCGCAGCTTCGTATTTTAACCAAACCATGGTGATGTGGCTCCGCCAGCTCCAAGATCGAATTCCGATCCAGGACGACCATCTCCACCAGGACATCACTAAGATTATGGCCGCCTGCCAGTACTCCGCTGACGCGACTCTGGAGGCTGTGAGGTTTGCTTCCAGTGCCTTGGCCACATCTGTCACTTCTCGTCGCCTCCTATGGCTTCAAAACTGGCAGATGGACAATAAGGCGAAGTGGAACCTGGCAGCGGCCCCATTTGCGGGTCCTAATCTGTTTGGGGCGGCCCTGGACCCCATACTGGTGGAAAATAAAGACAAAAAGAAAGTGATGCCTTCCACCTCCAAAAAGAACGAGTCCCGTAACCACCCGTATCGCAGGCCCTCCTTTAGGGCCCCTGACCGGGACCAAGAACAGCGTTTCCAGTCCTACAGACAGGACAGGCAATTCCATCAGCCCGCCTACCAGGACCGTTCCCGTTACCAACCACAATCCAAACGGCCCTTCCGCAGAGGGAAGTGACTCAAACCCGAGTCTCCCATTGGCGTCCGCCTAGCCTTGTATGCGGACCAGTGGGACAAAGTCACCACAGACGCCTGGGTCAGGGCCATAGTCCGGTACGGGCTGAGGTTGGAATTTCTCTCCAAACCCCCGAGGTTCTTCAAACTCTTCCCACCCCCCTCCAGGAATCTGGAACGCCGTCGTCTCATGGCCTCGCCGTGTCTCATCTTCTAGAAATTCGGGCGGTGGAGGTCGTTCCGGCTCCAGAATGGAGGGGGCTTCTATTGGAGGGCAATTCTGGATCTCAAACGCCTGAACCGCTACCTGGTATACAGGCGGTTCAAAATGTCATCCCTAAGGTCAATGTTGCAGGGCATCAGACAGGGGGATTATATGGCCTCGGTAGATCTGATGGAGGCCTACCTCCACATCCCCATCCTTCGGGCTCACCGACACTACCTCCGGTTTTCCCACGAAGGAAAACATTACCAATATCGAGCCCTTCCCTTCGGACTGGCCTCAGCACCCCGCACATTTACCAAAGTCTTGGCGGCACTGGCGGCTCACCTGCGCACTGTACCGGTGAGGCTCCAGTGCTATCTGGATGACGTCTTAGTTCAGGCAGAGTCCCTTCCCAGGGTGAGATCAGATCTGCGCCTGACCATCCGCTGGCTCCAGACCTTGGGATTCTCTGTAAACTTCCCCAAAAGCCACCCGTCCCCATCCAGGCAGATCCTCCACCTAGGGACAGTTATAAATTCAGTGATAGGGAAAGTGCAGCTGTCCCCAGATCGCCTGTCCAGTCTGCACCATATAGTCACCTCGGTCAGAAAAAGGTCAGTTTCCATCCTGACCTTGTCCCAACTATTAGGGAAGATGGTGTCCTGTATAGGGATAGTTCCCTGGGCCCGCCTACACTGTGCCCCCTTCAATGGGCTCTGATCCCCGCACAGAGGAAGAAGATGAGCAACTCCCTACAGCCAATCCGACTCCCGGCGGACATGAACTCGTCACTTCAGTGGTGGCTGTCCCCAGCCCTGCAGCAAGGGGGGTCATTTTGGGAGCCAGAAAGAGTGGCCATGACGACAGATGCAAGCCTCTTTGGCTGGGGGGCCATAATGGGCACCAACATGGCCCAAGGACGCTGGACTGCCTCAGATCTCAGCCACAACATAAACTGGCTGGAACTGAAGGCTGCGAGACTGGCCCTCAGGGGCGTCATGTCCTCCTGCTCACGGACAACGTGGCTACGAAAGCGCACGTGAATCGACAAGGGGGGACCCACTCCCGCGCCCTCTGGCGGGAGGCACAGACTCTAAGCTTGTGGGCGGAGAGACACTTGGCCTCAATAGTGGCGGAACATATCTCGGGGGTGTCCAATCACCAGGCAGACTGGCTGAGTCGGGCGACTCTAGACAATGGCGAGTGGCAGCTGACGCCAGAACTTTTTCAGAAGATTTGTTGGAGATTCGGCACGCCCCTGGTGGACTTGTTTGCCAGTCCCAACAATACCCAGCTGCCGAGGTTCTTTTCCTGGTTCCAGACTCCCACAGCGGAGGGCACGGATGCCCTCAGGAGCCGATGGCCTCCAGGCCTTCTTTACGCCTTTCCCCCCCCTTCCCCTCATCCCTGGGACCATCAGGAAGGTAGTGGCAGAGAGGGCTCTTGTCATCATGATAGCTCCATACTGGCCCCGGAGACCGTGGTTTGCGGACCTGGTCCAACTGTCGGTGGCCGACCCTTGGAGAATACCTCAGGGAGAGATCGCCTTACACCAGGGGGTCCTGAACCATCCGGAGCTGCAATGGCTCCATCTAACCGCCTGGTTCTTGAGCGGCGCGTACTGAGAGGAAAAAGCTCTCCTCAGGAGTCATAGCGACCATCAAGGCGTCCAGGCGGCCATCTACCACCAGGATCTACAACTCCACCTGGGCGGTGTTTGCCAAATGGTGCGTTCTCCTTGGTCTCAATCCATCTAGAGCAGTGTTTCTCAAAGTGGTCCGTACCGCCCCCTTGGGGGGCGTTAAAGAAGTGCAAGGGGGCGGTAGGAAGTTCCGCCTTACATGGGGGCGTTGAACGTACAGAAGGGGGCATTGAACAAATTCTATTTATTACTTGTTCTGCCGGACTCACACAGCAGTCATTGCGCGCGGCACGTGGGCAAACCTGCAACACCGATCGTTGCTGTTGGAAACATGGCTTTCATACGAGCGAATGTGCACTTCCTTAGTTAGTCTTGGGTCTAACATTGCGTCCCCAGTAGCGCAAGGAATAGAAAATTCAATAAAATCCCATAGAATGCTGATCAAATTTCTATGATATCCTATTCAAATTTCTATGGCTGTGCTACTGGGGGTCTAGTGTTTGCCACGCGCAGTGTGAGTCAGCCTCCTTTCACTGCGCCAGGAATGGAGGCTTCCCCAGTAGCACAAGGAATAGAAATTTCAATAGAATCTCATAGAAAGGTGATCAAATTTCTACGGTATTCTATTTAAATTTCTATGGCTGTGCTGTTGGGGTTGCTGGGTCTTCTTCCTTAGAGTTTAGGCGTCCTTGGCACATCTGACGAGCGAAAATGCCAGTTTCAGATACGTCCTTCCCTTCTGTCTGAACAGCCAATCACGTTACAGATCGTCATTTGTGTGTCAGACGTCGGAGATGCCCAGTAATTACTACCATAGAGTTATGAATAGAATTTCATCAAATTTCTGTGGTATTCTATTGATATTTCTATGAATATTTTTTTACTGGGATTTTTCAGAAATTTGAGTCATATACCCGGTGGAAAAAAGTCATAGAGTTATGAATAGATTTCCATAGAAATATTGTAAAATTCTATTGATAACTCTATGGCTTTTTCCACCGGGATGATGATGTTGTTAATCGACGGATTTTCAAATTAATTGTACTATCAGCCATCCTAAGATAAGGTGAGTGTTTGACCACCTCTATGGTCGTTCTAACCGTTAGAACTATTGTTATTGATATAGAATTTAAATAAATATTTCGTATAAGTCGATGTACAAGATTACAACATCCGTGCTTCAATATCTTGTTATAAATTAATAGAGTTCAGTCATAAAGCTGGCCTATTGTTTCTGGGGCTCGTAACATAAAAGCTAAGCTGCTTGCAAACTAGGATATAGCAAGCACTTGCAAACATTCCTGTAACATAAAACGTCTTTTCTTGCAACTGCTTGCATAGCCACACGCAAACGTAAAAAATGCAACCACTTGCTTTTGGCAATGTAACATAAACCTCCAATCCGCTTGCAAAGCCGTTCGCAAATTTGCATGCAGCTGGAGGCGCTTGCAAAGTCACCTTTCTATGATTCATCGATGAGAATGAAGAAAAAGCCATAGAGTTATCAATGGAATTTCCTAATACTTCTATGACATCATGTTCATAGATCTACCGGTGAAAAATTTATTTACATGTAATACATTTTGCAATTTAATACATTTTGTATATTATACAATTAAATAATCTTTAGGGGGTGGTGGCAAATCAAATTGTGTCTTAAGGGGGCGATGGTTAAAAAAAGTTTGAGAAACACTGATCTAGAGCCACGGTGCCGGATGTATTGGAGTTCCTGCAGAAGGGGTTGGAGGACGGTTTGTCCCACAATACCCTTCGGCGCCAGGTGGCAGCTTTGGCCACAATACTGGGAGGGGAGGGTTCCTATACGCTCTTTTGCTCCCCTCTGGTAAAGCGCTTCCTAAAAGGGGCGGCTAATATCGCACCACCTCCAGTACATAGGTTCCTGACCTGGGATCTCACCCTAGTCCTTAAGGCCCTAACGGGCTCCCCCTTCGAACCCCTTAGAACGGTTCATATGCGCCTTCTCACTCTTAAAGTGACGTTTCTAGTGGCCATCACGATGGCCAGGTGCATCTCGGAATTGGGGGCGCTCTCTTCCCGGGACGACCTCTGTCTTTTCCATCAGGACAGGGTGGTCCTTCGCCTCGATCCTTCATTTATCCCAAAGGTAAACACACCCTTCCATAGGGCCCAAGAGATAGTCCTGCTGAATTTTTGCCCAAATCCATCACGTGAGAAGGAACGCTTGTGGCATAGGTTGGACGTCCGTCGCGCCATCCGTATTTACCTGAGGTGGACAGAGAGTATCCGTAAGACTGAGGCACTCTTTGTCTCCTTCCAACCGGGATCTCTTGGGTCTAAGACAGTGGTAGTCAACCTGGTCCCTACCCCCCCACTAGTGGGCGTTCCAGCTTTCATGGTGGGTGGTAGGGGTTTGCTGTAACTCTGCTTTATAAATTTTATAAAGTAAAGTTACTTCCCTACTTTATAAATCACCATTACTGTGGAACTGGTGGGCAGTTAGAAAAGTTTACTACTAACAGAGATACAAAAGTGGGTGGTAGGTATAAAAAGGTTGACTACCCCTGGTCTAAGGTGTCCTCTTCCACTATTGGTAGGTGGATTAAACAGGCCATAGTCAAGGCCTCCGGTCAGATTCCCCCTTCGGGTATAACAGCTCACTCTACCTGTAGTGCTGCTACTACTGCGGCTTGGGCTACCAGAGCTCCCTTTGAGGATATCTGTCGGGCGGCCACCTGGGCCTCCTCGACCCCTTTCATTCGCCATTTCCGGCTGGATGTGTACGCCTCGGCTGAGGCGTCCTTCGGTCGGAGGGTCCTGCAGAGGGTGGCAACCGATCCTCCCCCTGGACCCCAGTCTACCCTTCCTGGGACTTAGCGTGGGTATGTCCCTCGCATGACCCCTCCCACTACTTTACTGGAAAAAGAACGTTGGTCTTACCTGAACGTTTCTTTTAAGGAGAGTAGAGGGAGGGGTCACGATTCCGCCCTAGTTATTTAGACAGGGTCTGGGGGGGAGGACCGGGTGGCCCTGGGGTACTTGCCCTTGTTTTCTTTTATGACTTACAGATGCAGACTTCGACATCAAGGAAACTGGGAACCAACAGGACAAGCTGAAGGTTAAGAAGTTTTCTCTCAGTCTAATGGACCAATCAGGCTGTGTTAAACCCTCCCGTGACCCCTCCCTCTACTCTCCTTAAAAGAAATGTTCAGGTAAGACCAACGTTCTTTTTGCTCGCCAGTATGAACATCATCAATGCATTCAGCGAGAAAACGAGTCAATTAACCAATACGTCGCCTCTTTGAGGGCATCGGCTATACATTGCGAGTTTGCGGATCTGGATGACGCATTATTAGAACAATTGATTTGTGGTGTGCGTGACAAGTGACTCCAGCACAGACTTTTATCCAGATCCAAACTCATGCTTAAAATTGCTGTGGATGAAGCCCGCGCTGCGGAGATGGCAGACCGGTCCACCTTAGTTATTCAAAAATATCAACTGAATGATGCCATGACCCCAAAACTTTCCTCAGTCCACCAACAATATGAAGGGGAAACCCTAGAACCTGAGGAAGACGAAGAGGTTAGCCATCTCAGGAATTTACAAAGGGAAATTCCCCAAAGACTTTGTGGAAAGTTTGCCTAACATGCAGTGGAAATCATTTAAGGTCCACTTGCAAATTCAAAACTGCTGTGTGCCGGCACTGCAGAAAGAATGGGCATTTAGCAAATGTGTGCCGGGCTCTGCTGCCCGCTAACCAGCCCGAGGAAGACAGATTCAACAACCGCCGCCCTCTCCAGCCCTGAAAAGAACTACAAGCCTCGTAACAAGTGTTTTTCCATGAGCGACCAAGACAGCAAAATCCAGGAATGGGCTGTCAGCTCCACATCTGTCAAGCAGCCAGGCGAGAAAAAAGCAGCCTCACCTCGATGGGACCATAGAGGGTCGACCCTGCAAAATGGAACTAGACACAGGCTCTGCCAAGTCGATTATTTCCTGGGCCACCCTTCAAAAGCTGATTCCGTCCATCACCAGAAGCCAGCTATCTGCCTGCCGCTGCTGCCTTAAAGACTATCAGGGAAATGTCATTCCGGTTTTGGGGGGTGGTCATTTTAATGTGCAGTTTGGCCAGTTCCAGGGTCAACTTCCTCTGATAGTTGTTGTTAAACCACTAGCTTCACTCTTGGGGCTGGATTGGTTTAAGGCATTGGGGTTATCCATCTCAGGGATCAATTCTGTTAGCCCGGATAATGAGTTCTTAGCTCTCACCCAGGAGTTCTCTAATGTTTTCAAGAATTCACTAGGTAAATACAAGGGGAACCCAATATCTCTCAATATTGACCCACAAATAGCACCAATCTGGCTAAAGGTTGGCTTTTAGGGAGAAGGTAGATGCTGAGTTAGGTAAGTTAGTGGCCCAGGAGATTTTAGAGCCCGTGGACCATGCCCCATGGGAAACACCTATTGTAGTTCCGATCAAATCTGATGGCTCCATCAGGATCTGCGGGGATTATAAATCGACTTTGAACAAAGTCTTGCAAGCCCACCCTTACCCAGTACCAGTGGTGCAACATATCTTGCATTCATTGGGACAGGAAAGGTGTTTGCTAAGCTTGACCTTACCAGCAGTTGCCAGTAGACGAAGCCACTGCGGCTGCACAAACCATAGTAACCCACCGCGGCGCGTTTAAATGCCGCCGACTCCAATTTGGAGTCAGCGTGGCTCCAGGGCTCTTCCAAAGCCTCATGGAGCAGTTGCTCTATGGGCTTCCTGGCATAGTCCCATATTTTGACGACGTCCTGATCGCTGCTGGCAGCGCATCAGGACTAGTCAAAATCCTGTGCCAGGTGTTCTTGTGGTTCCAGGAGGCTGGCCTCAAACCTAAGCCAACAAAGTGTAAATTGGGAGTTCCAGCAGTGGAATTCCTTGGGTACTTAATCAACGGTCAGGGTATTCACCCCACACCATCAAAGGTTGAGGCCATAACGGCCGCCCCCGTTCCGACCAGTAAGGCAGAGCTAGAGGCCTTTTTAGGATTACTTAACTTTTATTCTGTATTTCTTCCGCATAAGGAGTCGGTGGTGGAGCCGCTCCACTGGTTATTGGACAACTCCACCCCATGGGTCTGGACAAGCCGTGAAGCAAATCCTTTCGTGGCTGTAAAAAGGTTCCTCATATCCTCTGCTGTACTGGTACATTTCAGCGATAGGCTTCCTCTAGTCCTGACATGCGATGCTTCTCCTTTTGGAGTGGGCGCTGTGTTAAGTCATGCCTATCCAAATGGGTTAGAGGCCCCTATCGCTTACTACTCTTGCACTTTATCGAAGGCTGAACATAAGTACAGCCAAATCAATAAAGAGGCTTTGGCAGCCGTTGCAGGAGTAAAAAAAAAATCACCATTACCTTTATGGCTGTTCATTCCAGTTAGTGATTGATCACAAGCCTTTGCTAGGTATACTGGCTGGTGATCGGCCTACGCCACAAATTCTGTCATCGTTGGCTGTCGCGGTGGGCAGAATTTTTGGTGGCGTATTCTTATACCTTGGTGCACCGCCAGGGTAAGGAAATGGGGCATGCAGATGCCCTGAGCCATTGCCCATTACCTACACTTGTGGCTGACCCAGCTCCCTCATCACAGGTCCTCCTTGTGGATGACCTGGAATTGCCCCTGTCCGCAGTGGATATTGCCCAGTGCTCAAAGATGGATAGGGTCCTTCTCTGAGTACTGGACTGGGTTCGCCAGGGATGGTCACCTGGAAACATAGTCCCTGAATTTCTTCCATTCTACCGGTGGCGCCTGGAGCTGTCCGAATTGCAAGGCTGTCTATTGTGGGGCGCCAGGGTCATGGTTCCCTTGGACCTCTGACATCAGATCCTCATCCGTCTCCATGAGGGCCATCCAGGCATAGTGCAGATGAAGTCATTAGGCCGCAGCTATGTCTGGTGGCCCAACATGGATGGTGATATCAAGGACTGGGTTCAGCGTTGCCATCGTTGTCAACAGCTGCCAGCTGCTCCGGTACAGGAGTGGGAATCTCCCCAGGCCCCGTGGTCCCAAATCCATGTTGTTTTCGCGGGACCCTTTTTAGCACAAACCTTATTAGTAGTAGTGGATGCGCTATCTAAATGGGTCAAATTGTTCCCCGTGCACTCCACCACTTCCAAAGCCACTATCCGGGTACTTACTGGGTGTTCACAACCCATGGCTTGCCAGACACATTAGTGTCCAACAATGGTCCACAATTTGTTTCCTCCTCGTTTCAAACTTATCTTGCCACTCTGGGTATCCGGCATGTTATGGTGACTCCATACCACCCTGCAGGGAACAGGCTGGCTGAAAGGGCTGTCCAATCCGCTAAAGATGCATTAAGCTGGTTGACCCAGCGCAGCTGGGCAACTAAGATTGCCACCTACCTGCTCGCTCAACATACGACCCCATGCCAGGTCACGGGTAAAAGCCCCACTGAAATATTAATGGGACGGCGGTTTTGGACCACTCTGGACTGCCTTCACACTTCCTATGCTATTAACTGACCTCTTAATGAACCTAACTCGCCTAGGAGTTTTTCTGTGGGGGAAGGAGTGTACGCACAAAATTTCATGGGGGACCCTAAATGGCTACTGGGGTGGGTGACCCATGTAACCAGGCCCTGTTCCTACAGGGTTCAGCTCGTGGATGGACGGTTGTGGCGGCGACATGTGAATCACCTGTGCCACCGGGTTTCTGAGGAGCTACAGAGTTTTCCGGCAATTCCTACCATTCCTGATCTACCAGACGCCGTCTGCCAGCAAGACACCCCACCACCTGTATAGCCGGGTACTGTGCCACCCGATGCAATCTTGATGGATGACTTACATGGAGGTACACGCTACACTCTGGGGGTGGGGGTTTCTGCTGTTGTAGAACCTCCTGCGTCATCACCAACGCAGTCGACAGAAGACACTCCTTCTTCTTTTCCAACCTCTCCAGAACTGAGGCGTTCTGGGTGGGTGTGCCGTCACCCCACCTATTTACAAGACTACGCTTGCGCAATCCAGGGGGAAGGAGTGTTATGTCCTCGGACATACGACCAATGTTTGTTTAGGACTGTGGAAGTATTTTCTATTGGTTATCATGCGCCTGCCAGCCGGCGGAGAAAAGCTGCTAGCTGATTGGATGCCCGTCTGACAGCTACGGTATAAATAGCTGTCAGACGGGGTCCTGAGGTAATCTCTTGTATGTTATCATTGAGTTGCTTAGTTAATAAACAGTTAATTCAGCCATCACGTCGTCTTATTTGACTCCGGTTCAAGATTTACCAGGTTAGGGTTGCAAGGGTCTTGTAACTTGACAGCTTTAAGACTTGCATGCTTCAAATGCCAGTTTTTGAGCCAACATTTTGGTTGCTAAGCAAGAGCGTTGTTAAGTGAATTTCACCACATTTTACAAGTTGGCCATGCCCACCCAGTCCCATGGCTGGTAAGCCACTCCCACCCGGTCACATGGCTGGCAAGTCACTCCCACAAAGCAGGCCACACCTACAGAAGAGGTTCTAAAAAAATTTGAAACCCACCACTGATTACAGTACTCAGTTGAAATATCTTCCTCTGTGGACATGGAGGGAGGAGCAAAGCAAGTGATTTGTGTAAGCAATATCTCCTTTAGAAGACAGTATTTGTAGCTCAAGGTTAAATTGTGGTGTCCTTGGTGGACTCTGAGCTTGGTGGTTTTCTTGCAGATGTTTCCTTACCAAACTAGGTAACATCATCAGTGTTATTTCGGAGTCAGGTTTGCTTTCAATTTATAATATATTCTGGTGGCTTGCCCTTTTAGCGTTAGTAGAAGTGGTCCTGGCTGTTCTTCAGTTGGCTGTTTACTGTTAGCTTTTTGGGCAGTTCCTTGATTGAGGGTATTGTTTGCTTCCTTATTGTTAGTCTAATGTTAATCTTGGTGGTAGTGTCTGCTCATCTGGGTGTTGATTGTTAGTGAGGAGGTGTTTAGATCTTTTTGGTTCCCCCTTTGGCTTGTTGATTGTCTCTTTTGGTATGCAGATGTTGTTTATGCCAATCTGCCTGTTAATTGCTGATTTGGGAGAGAGTCAAACTTTCAGGAATTCTCTGGCATTTTGAACTTATCTTGATTTGGGTATGGTCACAGATTCTCAGTTGAAACTATGGTTAAATTGTCTATGTGTTGTGAAATTAAGGAATTTTCATCATCTAACTGCTAATGGGTGTGTAGGAAGTTATCACCAAGCCCTCTCCCAGAAAAATGAAATATCCTAGGAAATATTGAAAAGGCAGAATATTATATTTCCCTGGATGTGAAAAGGAAGAAACATGTTATAAATTGAGAATAGCTCCCTGTAGCTTCCTGCCTCCACCCACTTTGTCAATGGGCCATTAAGAAGGCCAAGCCAGTCCCTTTACATAATAAAGAGTTCTCCCCATCAGTTCCAGGGGGATGGGATGAAGGCATGATAATATTGGCCCTTTATCCAACTCCCCACATGGCATCTAAACTCAACCAAACCTGGATTCAAAACTCAGCCTAGAGGGTTGCCCTTGCATGGGCCCATGTGAGTCTGACAACCAATCAGAATACATTTCTTACACAAGAACAGGAAACAGATAGGTGGGGCCGAACAGATTATAAAAAGCCCTGCAAGCCCTTCTTCACTCTCTTCTCTTCTGTTCCCTTTCCTTCTCTTCTCTTCTCCACCAACATTGAAGCATGTGATCACCTTTTCTGTTCACTCAAGCCATGCGGTCCTGTCCACCATTAAAACCATCTTTCCAAGCAGCCTCCATGTCTCCAGTGTCTTTTTCCCCACTTGGAGCCGAACCCAGAAGGACATTTCTTCCAACAGGTGTTCATGGATGTGCACACTTTTTCTTTGCCTGACTCTTTCACTGCCAGCGCAATCATGTTGCTTTTGATGTGCAGAAGAGCAAACAGTTTACTTTCTTACAATCCCTTTCTCTCCCTTTCTGTCTGCTCTGCGAGTAGAGGAGAAAAAAAACCAGATTAGCACAGAACAACATGCACTGACCATAATAGTAATTGTGTGGCTGGGGGATACTGCAAAGGTCAAAAATTGACCATGAAGTTATTTTGTCAGCACCACTATAATTTTGAACAGTCGCTGAATGAGGGGTCGGTAAACAAGTACTAACTGTACAAGAAAAGAAAATCTAAAACTGCAAGAAATATATCGGGAAAATGGAATGTATGAACAGGAAAATCTCAAAACAAAGAAAAATTAAAAGAAACAATTGTAGGCATTTTAGACATCAAGAAATTGAGATGGACTAGGATGGAACACTTTCAGACAAAGATCACAACTATTTATTAGCACATGATAAACAATGAACAGCCTTGCTGTAGGTAGGAAAGGTATAACAAGAACAGTACTTGATTGGCTACAATGCAATCTGTGATAGAATAATGTTGTGACCCAGCAGGATCCTTTGCAGCTGCTGAGCAACTCAGATAGCGACGAACCCTGGGAGTCAGCAATGGAGGAGGTGGAGGTCCCTGGGCAGGGTTCAGAAGAAGAGCAGGGACCAGAGAGGCTGGTTGGCCACCAGGAGGCGCCTGAGGCATGGAGCAGTGGGGAGGATCAATACAATACAATACAATACAATAGTAGAGTTGGAAGGGACCTTGGAGGTCTTCTAGTCCAACCCCCTGCCTAGGCAGGAAACCCTATACCATTTCAGACAAATAGCTATCCAACATCTTCTTAAAGACTTCCAGTGTTGGGGCATTCACAAGTTATGGAGGCAAGCTGTTCCACTGATTAATTGTTCTCACTGTCAGGAAATTTCTCCTCAGTTCTAAGCTGCTTCTCTCCTTGATTAGTTTCCACCCATTGCTTCTTGTTCTACCCTCAGGTGCTTTGGAGAATAGTTTGACTCCCTCTTCTTTGTGGCAACCTCTGAGATATTGGAACAATGCTATCAGAGGGAGTTGGTCTCTGACGCCCGGCAGAGGGGGGCGGAGAAACGAAGGCAACAACTGCTCAGGAAACAAACTCATAAAAGATAATGAAGCTCAGGTGGTTGGGGCGTGGCCCCTCCCAAGAGCTTATATAAACAGAGATGTTGGGAGGATAATTCTTGCAGGACACAACCGTTGAAAGCAATCTGCAGTACGTCTGGTTTGAACTATTTTGGATTCCTGTTTGTAACGTTGGAGAAGCTGTTATCTGTATCCGTCGGAGTCTGTGTTGCTACCAAGATTCTTATCTGTTAGTTTCGTGTTTGGGTTTTCAGCCACCAAGATTTATAGTCCTGCTAATAAAGTGTTGTGGCATTCCAGAGAAGCTTGTGTCGGCATCCGTTACTGGACGGAGGGGGGGAGGGTCAGAACAGTTTGTGTCTTGCCCCAAACAAACAAAGCTTCATTAAGCCACGATGGAGCAATTACGTGCTGAGAATGCCCAGTTGGCACAGCAGTTGGCTCTGCTGGCTGGACAGATGGCTCAGCTGCAGGTGCCTGCTATTCCCCCTCCCCAGCCTCAGAGGAAGTGTCCAGTCGGACAAGTTTGATGGCACCCAGGCCATGTTTGAAGCATTCTTGGGACAATGTCAGCTGTTTATCAGCCTGAGAGAGGAGGACTTTCCCACCAACTGGACGAAGGTGGGATTTATTATCAGCTTGTTCTCAGGCACCGCAGCTCGTTGGGCGACACCCCTGTTATCTCAGGCAAGCCCTTTGCTGGATGATTTTAGGGGTTTTTGTCAGCACCTCAGGCTTATGTATGAGAACCCCATTAAGGAGGAAACAGCTACCAGACTGCTCAAGACACTGCAGCAGGGCCGGGGTTCTTTGCAGGAGTATGTCAGCGAATTCTGGCTGCTGAGTCAAGATTCGGCCTGGAATGAGACAGCCCTCATGGACATGTTTCAAGATGGCCTGTCAGATGACCTGCAGGACGAGCTGGTGCGGGTGGACAGGCCACCGACGTTCAATGCGTTGATCCACTTGTGCCTCCGGATAGACGCCCGGCTGCAGAGGCGTAGGCCTCGCCGCATGACCCAGGAGACCAGTGGGGTGCTGATTCTGCAGGAGAAACTAGCCCCATGAGGAGCCCATGGAGTTGGGTGCCACCAAATCCCGCTTGCCACAATCTGAGATGCACAGACAGCGCACAGGGGGTTTGTGGTTTTATTGTGAGGATCCTGGACACCTGGCCACAGTTTGCCCCCAAAAGGGTAGGGGGTTGCAAGATCTGCGGCCTCCCCTCAGCGACAAAACAACGTGTCGGGAAACGGGCGGATCCTGATCTGAGGGAGACTTTAGGTCGGGTGCACGCTGAAACCGAGATTGATTATTATTTATTATTATTTATTATTTTATTAAATTTGTTAGCCGCTCCCTCTCCACAAAGGGACTCGGGGCGGCGTACAATAAATAAAACGCATATTATAAAAATTACACATTGTACACATTGTACAGAGGAGGTATAAAACATAATACAATATTATAATAACATATAAATATTAAAATAAGTTAAATTAAAACCCCAATAGAGATTATAAGTTTAAAAAATTGCCAGGGGGAATAAAATGGAACTATGGTTGAGCCAGGCCTGCTAGTTGAAAAAGGTGGGTCTTGAGTTTTGAACGGAAGGAGCGGAGGTCGGTGGTAATACTAATATCCGGGGGGAGGTCATTCCAGAGGGCTGGGCCCATCACAGAGAAGGCCCTACTCCTGGGCGCCGCCCTTTGGCACTGCTTAGTGGAAGGCACCCGGAGAAGTCCCTCTCTGTGAGAGCGAATTGGTCGTAGGGATGTATGGGGCAGGATGCGATCCCGCATGTAGCTAGGTCCTGTGCCATGGAGCGCTTGAAGATGGTAATCAATACCTTGAAACGCACCCGATAGACCACAGGAAGCCAGTGCAGCTCGCGCAGGAGAGGTGTTATATGGGAGTATCTCGTACTCCCCATAATCACCCGCGCAGCCGCGTTCTGGACCAGCTGCAGTCTTCGAGTGCATCTCAAGGGAAGCCCCATGTAGAGAGGGCTCTCCCCGGCACATGATCTTGGCAGCATGCATCCTTCTGGCTGGTAGTCCACAGGGAATTCCAGCCCATGCCTTGGTCGATTCCGAGGCTACCACGAACTTTATGGACGCGGCGTTTGCTACCAAGTATGCTATCCCTCTGTGTCCGGTGGACCCACCGATACAGGTCAAGACCATTGACGGGCGGGTGCTTCTGTCTGGGCCTATCACGGCCGCCATGCAGCCCTTCCGCCTGGTCCTCGGGGAGCACGAAGAGGCCATCCAGTTTTACGTTGCTTCGGGCCTGCATTTCCCTGTGGTCCTCGGCTTGGCTTGGCTGCGGGCACACGACCCTCAGATTTATTGGTCCCAGAACCTGATCACATTCCCGTCCCTGCAATGTGTTGACCACACCCGTCACGTCTGTGCAGGCCAGGTGCTCAGCTTGCCCCGGGTGTCCATGCCGCTGGACTTAGCGGAGTTCGTGGACGTCTTCAGTGAGCAGGAGGCAGACCAAATGCTGCCGCACCGGCCTTATGACTGCCCCATTGACTTGGTACCAGACGCCAAGCTCCCTGAGGGTCGTCTGTACTCCATGTCTGAGCCGGAGATGGCCGCATTGCGGGACTTTCTGAACAAGAACCTCGCCCGGGGTTTTATCTGGCCCTCGTCGTCGCCACTGTCTGCCCTGAAGACAGGGGATCTGAGACTCTGTTGCGATTACAGGCGCCTAAATGCCATCATGCTGCCCCTGATTCCTGAGTTGTTGGACCAGCTCCAGGAGGCGACAGTGTTCATGAAACTGGGCACTTATAACCTGATCTGAGTCTGGGCAGAGGGTGAATGGAAGACGGCCTTCGGCATCCGGTACGGACATTTCAAGTACACGGTCATGCCGTTAGGTTTGACCAATGCCCTGGTGGTCTTCCAGCACTTCATGAATGACATCTTCTGGGACCTCTTGGATTAGTTTGTCGTCATTTGCCTGAACGACATCTTGATCTACTCGACGTCTTGGAGGGATCATCAGTAACATCTATGCCTGGTCCTGCAACAACTCCGGGAGCATCGTCTGTTCGCAAAGCTGGAGAAGTGTCAGTTCTGGCAGACTACCATCGAGTTCCTGGGGCACCGTATCTCCCCTGAAGGAATTGCGATGGAGCCGGGCAAGGTGGAGGCGTTGCGTAGTTGGCAACCTCAGCGTGTGAAGGATGTCCAGTGACTCCTCAGGTTTGACAATTATTACCGGACCTTCATCCCCAGCTTTGCTTTCCTGACTGCGCCCCTCACTCAGCTTCTGCAGAAGAAGGTACTGTTCTGCTGGGGGCCCACGGAGCAACACACGTTCGAGGCCCCCAGCCTTCACAAAGGAGCCAATTCTGAAACACCCTGATCCCCATCGTCCATTTGTGGTAGAGGCAGACGCGTCTGATGTTGTGGTGGGCTTGGTGTTACTGCAGCTCACGCCCCTAGTGGTACCCTTTTCCCTTGTGCTTATTACTCACGGAACTCAATCCTTCCAAGCGCAATTATACCATCTGGGAGAAGGAGTTGCTGGTCATTAAGGTGGTGTTTGAGGCCTGGAGGCATCACCTGGAGGGGGCCAGGCATCAAGTCAAGGTCCGGACGGATCATCGGAATCTAGAGTTCCTGACAATGGTGCACAAGTTGAACCAGATTCGGTGGTCCCTGTTCTTTGCCCGATTCAACTTCAGGGTGACCTACATCCCAAGTGCGCAAAACCAAAGGGCGGATGCCTTGTCCCAGAAACCGGAGTACTCTGACACTGCAGACCCGCTCCCACCCCGGACAGTTTTGCCCGTCGAATCCTTTGCTGCAGTTCACGAGCCCATGGACTTACGATCACAGATACGGGAGGCACAGCGGGGTGACGAGTGGGTGGAGCAACGGAGGGCAGAGGTAGGGCTGGCTTCTCCATGGACCTTCGACGAGAACCTCTTGAGGTACCAGGACCAGCTCTATGTGCCCGTGGGGCTCCTCCGGGAACTTATTCTCTCTCAGTGTCATGACAATCTGGCGGCGGGACATTTTGGCCTTTTCAAGACCTTGAACCTGGTCTCCCGTACTTTCTGTTGGCCCCGCTTATGACATGACGTGCAGATGTACGTCACCTCTTGCGTACAGTGTCGACAGGCCAAGTCAGCGACGGAGCTTCTCCAGGGCTGCTTCAGCCATTTCCGACCCTGGACAGACCCTGGGTGCCGTATCCATGGACTTCTTGACAGAATGCCTCCGTCTTCAGGGTTTACCATGGTCCTAGTGGTGGAGGACATGCTCACCAAGATGGCGCATTTCATCCCCTGTCGGAGATTGTTGACAGTCCACGCCACCACCCGCATGTTCATCCAGCACATCTTCCGGCTGCACGGCCTAGCCGACCGGGTCGCGTCGGACCATGGGACACAATTCATGGCCCAGTTTTGGAAAGGGCTGATGGAGTCTCTCGATGTCCAGGTTTGTTTGTCCTCGGCGCACCATCCTGAAACCTATGGGGGGATGGAGAAGGTGATTGGGATCCTGGAACAGTACCTGTGCTGCTTCGTGAATCAGCAGCAGAACAACTGGGCGGAGTTCCTGGCCGTGGCGGAGTTTGCGTTTAACAACTCACAGCATATCTCCACACGGATGACGCCCTTCATGGCTAACGTCGGGTATCACCCTCACTTCTTCCCTCTGACCCCAGTCGACTGCCCAATTCCCGCAGCAGATGACTTCCTCTCGGAGCTCCAGGCAGTCGACCAAGTAGTGCGCCGCTATCTGAATCAAGCAAAGGAGGACTACAAAAGGGTGGCAGATAAATCTCAGAGTGCGGTGCCGGAGGTGGCTGTGGGAGATTGCGTGTGGCTGTCCACGTGGCATCTTCCCTCCGACCGGCCGGCTAAGAAGTTGGACCACTGGTATCTTGGGCCGTTCCCTGTGGAGGCCATCATCAACCCGGTGGCCTACCGACTGACCCTGCCACGCTCGATGCAAGTGCACCCGGTGTTCCATTGCTCGCTCCTGATCCCTGAGTGGTCGGCTTGTCCTCTCCACCAACCGTCTCCGCCCCAGCCGTCACTGCGTGCGGTAGAGATGCAACTACCGCATGAAGTAGCCCGGATCCGAGACTCAAAATGGCTGAAGGGACAGTTCCATTACTTGGTGGACTGGAAGGACGAGGGGTTGGATGGGGGGACTTGGATTGATGCAATGGACGTACATGCCCCTGCTTTGGTGCGGGCCTATCATGCCCAATATCCCTTGAGGCCACACCCTGAGCATCAGACTTGGGGGAAGGGCCCTGCAGTGAGGGATAGTAGAAAAAAAACCAGATTAGCACAGAACAACATGCACTGACCATAATAGTAATTGTGTGACTGGGGGATACTGCAAAGGTCAAAAATTGGCCATGAAGTTATTTTGTCAGCACCACTATAATTTTGAACTGTCGCTGAATGAGGGGTCGGTAAACAAGTAGTAACTGTGCAAGAAAAGAAAATCTAAAAATGCAAGAAATGTATCAGGAAAATGGAATGTATGAACAGGAAAATCTCAAAACAAAGAAAAATTAAAAGAAACAATTGTAGGCATTTTAGACATCAAGAAATTGAGATGGACTAGGATGGAACACTTTCAGACAAAGATCACAACTATTTATTAGCACATGATAAACAATGAGCAGCCTTGCTGTAGGTAGAAAAGGTATAACAAGAACAGTACTTGATTGGCTACAATGCAATCTGTGATAGAATAATGTTGTGACCCAGCAGGATCCTTTGCAACTGTTGAGCGACTCAGATAGCGACGAACCCTGGGAGTCAGCAATGGAGGAGGTGGAGGACCCTGGGCAGGGTTCAGAAGCAGAGCAGGGACCAGAGAGGCTGGTTGGCCACCAGGAGGCGCCTGAGGCATGGAGCAGTGAGGAGGATCAGAGGGAGTTGGTCTCTGATGCCCGGCAGAGGAGGGCGGAGAAACGAAGGCAACAACTGCTCAGGAAACAAACTCATAAAAGATAATGAAGCTCAGGTGGTTGGGGCGTGGCCCCTCCCAAGAGCTTATATAAACAGAGATGTTGGGAGGATAATTCTTGCAGGACACAACCGTTGAAAGCAATCTGCAGTATGTCTGGTCTGAACTATTTTGGATTCCTGTTTGTAACGCTGGAGAAGCTGTTATCTGTATCCGTTGGAGTCTGTGTTGCTACCAAGATTCTTATCTGTTAGTTTCGTGTTTGGGCTTTCAGCCACCAAGATTTATAGTCCTGCCAATAAAGTGTTGTGGCATTCCAAAGAAGCTTGTGTCGGCATCCGTTACTGGACAGTGGGGTGGGGGGGTCGGAAAAGAATAATATAAATTCGCTTTATGGTGTTGGTAGAAATATCCATCTGGTTCAGTTCCAAGGCGGAGAAAAGCACTGGAGACAAAATGGAAGGTGGAGGCTGATTGGAAAGAGGGTCCATTTACTGATGAAGCAGAACCACCAAACACGGGTAGCTGACCACATAGAGTTGAGAGAAGGTGGCTTTTATACCTTCTCTTGGTTTTTGCACTTGAATTTTTTGTTCCTATGCAAGAACATTTATTCAATTGGCTGTTGAATTTGGTGGATGATACAATGTCCTTAGCAGATTGCAATGCAATTGGCTCTGTGTATTCTGCTAGATAATCCTATTATGTCCTGGAGGGTCATGTCTTAATCCCATCACCCTCGAGCTGAAGGTCTTTTGTCTTGTGGACATCCTAATCTACAAAAAACCCAATGGCTTCCTAGGACACACCGTCTACCGGAAAAACACAGACACCAACCGCTACTTAAATGCACAATCCCATCATCACCCTGCACAGATCAACTCTAGCCAAGACCCTCATCTCCAAAACCAAACACCTAGCCGACAAAGACCACCTGAAAACTGAATTACACACTCTCACAAACATATTAATCTCCAATGGATTAAAAAAAAAATTACCAACCTAATCCAAAGGGAGACATCCCCCAAGAACCGAGACACAGAACAGGACAGTGTCATCCCCTCCTCCCTTACATCAAAGGCACCACAGATAAAATCAGCAAAATTCTCCACAAGCACAATATCAAGACAGCCTTCAGCACTGACCAAAAAATAGCCAACATTTTAAGAAACCCCAAAGACAAGATCCAGCTAGAAAACCAAGGAGTCTATGAAATACCATGCAAAATCTGCTCTGCTCCATACATTGGACAAACTAATAGGAGAATAAATGCACGCATCGCACAACACAAGAACACAGACAGAAAAAAAGAAAAAAACTTCCTCCCTTTTCCAGCACCTTAAAGCAACAGGACATGAAATGGATTTTGAAGGAACCAAATTAATCTCTAAAATAGAACACACCAACAAGAGAATAATTATGGAAGCCATCGAAATAGAGAAACATCCCCACAACATGAATAAACGTGACCATACCTCCCGCCTACCAGACATCTGGAAACCAGCCCTAGTCAACAAATGAACCCCACTCACCACCCAGTGATTACAACACAAAAGAAAAACGGACACACAGCCAGCACCTCAGCCACACAGGATGATACAAAACAGCCCACCAATCTACAAACATCAACTCCATCTACCAATCAGGATGTAACTACACAGCCAATCAACCCACTTACAGCAACAAAGCCAGCACTCCACACACACCCTACCAAGATTTATAGAAAGATGACAGCTCGGGCCACGCCTTACTCCCACAAGCACGAAGCCGAAAACACCAGCCTAAAGATGGCAGGTGGGACCTCGTTGAAACGTTGCCAAGACAATCTCAATCTTACATAGGAAAAGACCCGAATACAACAAGACCAGCATACACACCCACATACATACACACACACACACACACACACACACACACACGGGCGCATGCCTTATTCATATGGGCCACCTTGAATTTTGCAACCAGGACTTGGTAGACCTTATGAACATTTTTTTTTAAGTTATCCTTTTTGGGCAAAAAGTAATATGTACATTTTACACGATGACACCAGCTAATGTTAATATTTGCTCTTCCCCTTACATTGCAATCTACTAATCCATTTACCCTATTGAATTCAATATGAAATCCACTCTCCTAAGACATCATCAGACAGATTTGTCATATTTCTGTGTCCAAAACCTATCCAGAAAGTTGCAATTTCTTTAATTCAATTTATTAAGAATGATCAATTACGGATTCTGTACTAATTGGAAGAATAAATAGTATAGCATTTTCCCTATTGCACTGTAAAATCAATGTGATGTTTGTTTATGGAGGCATGCATTCTATGCAAATTTTATGAATATTTCTTGAAAGTGATGAAATTCAGAGCATGTTCCCAATAACGGGGTTTGAATCATAATTACTTGTGGGATGTCATTGCTGTTTCTGTTTCCAATTAATTCATAGTGTTGTCCTTTAGTGGCATCTTGTTCTTTGTCCTTCATGCCAGGTTTTCAAGAGTTCCTTGAAACCTAAATCCATTTCACTCTAAAGTAATGTTTCTGAGTTTTAGAGATTTGAAGTTGTGTGGACGTCAACTCCCAGAATTCTCCAGCCAGCATGGTAGTTGAAGTCCACACAATTTAAAATCACTATAGCTCAGAAACACTGCTGTAAGCGTACAGGTAGTCCTTGACTTACAATTATTCATTTAATGACCTTTCAAAGTAACAACGGCACTGAAAAAAATGATTTATGATCATTTTTCACACTTATGATCGTTGCAGCACCCTCGTGGTCGGTCATCTGATCAAAATGGGGAGGCATGGCAACTGGCTCATATTTATGACAGTTGTAGTGCTCCAGGATCATGTGATCACCTTTTGCGACCTCCCAACAAGCAAAATAATAGGGAAGCAAGATTCACATAACAACTACGTTACTGACTTAACGACTGCATTGATTCCCTTAACAACTGTGGTAAGAAAAGTTGTAAAATGAGGCAAAACCCAAGTGACACATAGATGTTGCTTACCAATGAAAATTTTGGGCTCAATTGTGGTTGTAAAAGACTATCTGTAATTCACCACATGGTGTGCTGCACCATGCGCTTGTGACGTCCCGGCTGGACTACTGTAATGCTCTCTACATGGGGCTCCCCTTGAGATGCGCCCGAAGGCTGCAGTTGGTTCAGAATGCGGCCGCACGGGCAATTGCGGGAGTCTCTAGGTACTCCCACGTAACACCTCTCCTGCGCGGGCTGCACTGGCTACCTGTGGCTTTTCGGGTGCGTTTCAAGGTGTTGATTATCATTTTTAAAGCGCTCAATGGCACAGGACCTAGGTACTTGCGGGATCGTATCCTGCCCCATACATCCCTTCGGCCGATCCGCTCTCACAGAGAGGGCCTCCTCCGGGTGCCGTTCACTAGGCAGTGCCAGCGGGTGACGCCCAGGAGTAGGGCCTTCTCTGTGATGGGCCCGACCCTCTGGAATGACCTCCCCCGTGACATCAGAACAACTACCAATCTCTGCTCCTTCCGTAAGAAGCTTAAAACCCACCTGTTTAGTTTAGCTGGCCTGGCCTAATCCCAGTTTAGTCCCTCAATTCTGCACTTTTAAATTTTTAGGGGTTGGTCTTAAGTTGATTTTTAATTTTTACCATCCTGTACAGCTCTAAGGTTTAATTTGATTTTAAGTGTATTTATTCTTTGTATATGGTTTTTAATGTGGTGCCTGTACACCGCCCCGAGTCCCTTCGGGGAGAGGGGGTGGTCTATAAATCAAATAAAATTGAAAATTGAAATTCTCTGTTCACTTCAAAAATATAGGATAAATATGCCAGACAAAAGAAATTGAATAAGGATCTGATAATCCAAAATGTAAATTTAATTATATATTCTTTCAATGCAAGAGTTGGACAAAGCATCTTCAAACACGTTGCAATGGATATCTGGCTTCAAGTCTTGTTTTGCATAATTTGTCTTCCTGCGATATATTAAAGAAGCTGGGGGACGAACTGCTCAAGGCAGCGGAGCAAAGGAACGACTTTAGAACTTTATTCGTTTTGCCCAATCTGCTGCCCCTCAGGTATTTTGAAATTCAACCTGTTCCATTTCTAAATGCCCTGAGGATTCTGGGAATTGTAGTCCCAGCGCACAGGAAGGTTGAAGCAACCTTATTCAGAAGGGGAGATGTGTGTAAACCCCGAATGGTTATGCCTGAGCAGTGTTTTGTTTTGCTTTTCCTGTCAAAACCTCATAGCATTCCCCGTCCTGTGCATTATTATCAGTACTGTATCAACATATTTATTTTTCGTTCTCAGTTTTAATTAGATGCGTCTTCTGCCTGGTGGGTGGGATTATTTTTTTCCTTTGACCAATTAGGACCCTGCCCGCTTTGTTTGAATAAGAGGATTAAAAAGGCTTTCCCCGTTGGCCACTTTGTCGTCGTCCATTGGCTGCGCGGCCACCTGAATTGCGATTTCTTACGCGATCGCCTTTCGGCCACGCTTGCATGCTATTGGCAAAGCTTCCCATCAATCGAACAATTTGAAACCCGCCCCTCCTCTAGTTCCTTCTCACGACCGTTAGTAGATAACCACCTTTCCTTTAAACGCCACTTTGCCCAAGCGTTCATATTCAAATTCCTCCAATCAAGTTCCATAGCTCCGCCTCCCCACTACGCCTCTCCCCATTGGCTGCCGACTGTCGCGGACATTGGTTGTCAACGGTTCTCAGCGAGGAGAGGACCCAAGAAGGGAGGGGGATGGCCCGGACTCCCTCCGTTCTAACCGGCCTGATTGGGTAGCCGGGGTTCTAAAGGGGTGTGGCTGATCTTGACCGAGGGTTATAAAATCGTTTGTTGGTCAGAGGCCACCCTCATTAAAAGAGGGTGGCAGAGTTGAGTTGGGAGGGGGGGGGTGTCTCACAGAGGGGAAGCAGGAGGAAGAAGGAAGAGGGGGGGGGGAGTGACGGGGAAAAAATCCTAAAAATATACACTTGCAAACTTCCTAAACAAGAAGATCCAGCATCCACTCAGTGGGGGCTGTCTGAACCCCCAAGTCAATTAAGGATAGGTTCCTTGATCAGCAGGGATCTAAGTATCGATTAAGGCGCGTATGTGAGCCCTCCAGAGATCAGGGTAAATCGTGCTACTTTGCAACCTCTCTGCAGACCCAACACAATGGTGAGTGGCTTTCCTTGCCCACTTGTTCGAAGTTTGAAGCTTGGTCTCTGGGACTCCCCAGAACCTGGGTAGGTTTACATGGGTAACGTAGGGTGTGGGTAAACCGATGGTGAACTCTTTCCCAAAAGCAGAATCTGGAGAGCTTACATGTTGTACTGTGTGTAAGTTCAAAAACCCAGTAGCATGTGGAGTGAGTGTCTTTTTGTGCCTGAGTGTACTGCTACTAACTAGGGACCAAAATCTTTGTGCAAGATTTTATGATCTTTAGGCTTCGGATGAGCATTAGATTTCTACACTGAAAATGTGGGAACAGTTACCAAAGTTTTATTTTGGGACAGAGTGGCATCTTTCAGTATTGGATGCAGAGCATTTCTCAGATCTACTTTAAGTTGGTCGATAATTGAGTAAAAGGTTGTGGAGTGGGACATGATAGTATTGCAGGAAAATGGATCCAAATATTGCTTTTGAGGTATGGCTTGGCCTTTAGTCTTTCTGAATGTTCAATTAAAATTTTAGATCTCTGCAGCTTAAATAGTTTGAAGAAGATTAAAGTTTGGTTTAGATACCATGGGCTGTCCATGAAGTATGCCACATTTCAAACCAATGTTTGAAATTATTATGCTTCTTTATTTCTTTGTTCTAACTTTATTGTCCCTTCCAAGCTCTTCCCCTGAAACAAGCGTGGCATATCTTACTGTTTGTTCTTATGAAAACACATTTTCTGGAGACCAGAGGATAATTTAAAAAAAACATAAATACTTATACAGAAAAGTAGATTTCTAACCATTGAAAGGAAAATAGATTTCTAAACACTAACTACATAAATAAGCTTGATTTTTCTGGAATTCGATGGTGTTAGGACAACTTCTACCATCTTTATTGATACAGAATACCATCTGGATAAGTGTTAAAATGGTGTGCATTTTTCTTTCTTTTTGGCAGGCATCTAGGTAACTGCATGTTTTCTTCCTGCCAGATATGAGAAGTTGCCCCTTTTCTCAAAGGAATATTCCATATTTGAGGGGTCCTTGGTGCTCTCTGAGCTTGTTAGTGATAGTGATGCTAGCAGTAATGCTGATGATGTTATCTAGTTTGGGTAAGGAAATGTCTGCAAGAAAATAGCAAGCTCAGAGAGCATCAAAGACCCCTCATGCAACCCTGAGCTACAAATATTCTTTATTCCATATATGTCAACTTTTTCACTCATTAGCACTGTAAATGTGGGTTACAGTAATCAAAGCTGTGAATCTTAATGGTTTCATTAACAATACTGTTTTAAGATCAGTGTTAGTCTTTTAAAAGTCTTTTGCTCTGATATCATCCATTTAGCCCTTTAGCTCTCTTCAATGCACAGTTGTGTTTGTGTGCACTATTCCACATACCCTTTCAAATATTTTCCCTTGGTATTGGAATCTGCAGTCTCTGAGCTTTTGCATGCTTTCAAGTGTATTTAAATTTGGCCTTTTCTCAAGGGGTCAGACTTGGCAAGTAATATATGGCAGTGGAGGGGGACTTCACTGAAGATTGAAGGTGCCTGTGGGTGCAGGATGGAACCAAGATTCTCTAATAACTTCATCCCCTGAGCATTTGGATTTCATTGAGTGCTTTTTTAAAGTGTGTACAAAAAAAGTGGGGAGGGGGGACAAAGCACTTTTCTTGTACAGGTAGTCCTACTTAGCATCCAGCAGTTGTTCGTTAAGCAAAGGACCTGAGTGAAACCAGGATGACAATTTTATTTCAGCTTTTCTTTTCTTTACAGATATGAGAAGTAAATGCAAGATTGGTCATTGAGTTACTTTTTCATCACTGTCACTAAACAAGGACAAATTCTAACTTAAAAGTTTTATTGGCCTATATAGGCAAACTGAGAATATTAGGATAGGAAAACCACAACGATCTTGCCTGGATGCTTTATGTCAGGGGTGTCAAACTGGTGGCCCATGGGCCGGATGGTCATGCGCAGGACACGCCCATCCCAGCTCCATGAAGGGAAAAAACACGCAAAACATCACGTGACGACTACGTGATGCCACAAGTTTGACACCCGTGTTTTATATTATTCTCCTTACTGGATTTGAGTGTACAGTATCTTTGTCTTGCTTTTGCTCCAAAGAGAGAGTATTCTCATAACATCGAGAGTTATTCTGCTTCTGTTTATATAGTCACTTTATAAGTCACTAACATAAGACAGGTGCAGTCATTTCTACCATCGTTGATGATAGATTGTTGTGCTGTAACTTTTTTTTAAATGGTCTCTGAAGAAAATCAGATTTTGTGGGCACAAAAGGAAAATAAGTAATAAAGAATACTGTTGCTCAGGCATCAATAGTAGCTCTGTAGATTATCCTTTTCAAGTGTCAAACTCTGTATTAAGGTACTGCTTTTCATTAGGTTAGTTCAAATCCCCAAGAATGTGTGTAGTAGCTGTACTTACACTTTGGCAAAGGGTTATTTTAATGTGCAACCCATGGTTATTGTAACAATGTTTCTTATTATTCCATCATCAAACAGAATAGCTTTTGTGGCTATGATAATAAATTAATGTGGAATTAAAAATATAGAAAGGGAAGCCCATGACAGAGATTAACCATGGCTGGTCTTGAAATGGAAGCAGTAAGCTTTCAGGGAAAGCAGAAAAGTCATGGTACAAAAGGCCCTGCTCCTTTCTGTATTTTATTATCATTTTTAAAAACCTAGTTTTTAGAACTAAACCACTTCTCGAAGAGGTTAGTCATCAAACATGTAGTTCGTCTTGATTTGTCAGAAAGGTTAAAAATGCCAATTTCTGAAATATTTATTTGAGATTCTAGAACTGATAGTGAAATATAGTTGGATGTACCTATAGTGCAAGTGAGAGACCTGAGGGTTTCTATAGTCTGATGTCACAAAGTACAGGAAGTTTCCCTTAGTAACTCTTGTGTACTGTATGCTGCCCATTCAGTGTTTGAAGCCAGGGAAATTCTTTGGAATTCTTTCTGATTTTCTTGTGATTACATATAGTTGACAGATGTCCAAAATTTAGTAAAGGTAGTCCTCAACTTATGACCACAATTGAGCCCAAGGTTTCTGTTAAGTGAGACATTTGTTGAGTGACTTTTGCCCCATTTTATGACCTTTCTTGCCTCACTAGTTAAGTGAATCATTGCAGTAGACAAGTTAGTAACCCAGGAGTTAAATTAATCTGATTTTGACTTTGCTTGTCAGAAGGTCGTAGAAGATGATGAACATGCTATTGGGACACAGCAATGGTCATAAGTATGAAACAGTTGCCAAGCATCTGAATTTTCATCACATGATCATGGGGATACTGGAAAGGTTGTAACTTTGAAAAACAGTCATAACTCACTTTTTTCAGTGCAGTTGTAACTTTGAACGGTTACTAAATAAACTACTATAAGTCGAGGACTACCTGAAAGCGGTGAAGCTTCTGTAGATGTTACAAAATTCTGGCCCTTCTTCAATGCAAGGGATAGGTGGGTGCAAGCTGATTGTCTTTCCCCTCATCACTGCAATCCAATTTTTGAATGATTGGCAGAAGGACACCTGGATGCCTTAAGTTCTACAATTTCAGATAGTGCTTGTGGAACCTTACAATAACAGCCTTTCAAGTTTTATTTTAAAATTTGTTTTTTAAAAGTTTTAGAAGTTTTGGAAGTTAGATGTTGGACATTTAAAAAAAACAAAAACAAAAAACAACTATGCAAAATCCCAGGATGAATTCTAGTGCCTGAAAAAGGTGGCTTATTATGAATGCTCTGTATTTGTTTAAAGGGAGAATCTCTTCTCTCAGAGATGTGTAAAATATTTGACATTTGAAACAATCATGTGGCATTCAAAATGAGCTTAAAAATACTTTCAAAGTAATAGTCTGCCTGTTTCAAATATTGACTTAAGTAAAGTAGTGTGTTTCAAATTGTAAATTACTGTATGTGCCATCCCCTCCCATCCTTTCATGCGTGTGCGCACACACAATCCTTTAGCCTCATGGACATCCCAAGAGCAAATAATAAATTTTTTATGATCATTGATTAGTAAGAACCTGTGGGATAGATTAAGTTCAGAATAAGTGATTGGCACAAGAAAGAATTTGAAGCTGCTCTGCCCTGATTCTAACCCATCATTTTAATGCAAGAATAGGGTGCAATTCTGCAATCTGGCAAGCAGCCACTTGAAGACATGGAACAGGCAAGTGTAGCAGTAATGGGCTATCTTACTGCAGACCTGTACAACACATGGCCTCATCACCACGTGCAACTTTCTGCTAACTACCTATAACAAGACTTCCTGAATGCACCTCCATTCTAAATATTGGCATCTTGCTGATTATGTCATTGTCAGGAAAAAAAACAGGCAGAGTCACCAAGACCATGTGTGGTGCCAAACGTTGGACAGACTCATTGTCTCCAAAATGAAGCTCCATGTCCAACCCAAATGGTGATTACTAGGAACCAAGACCATGAAAAGGATTAATGGGCCAAGATGAAGAACCCCAGGACAGCTTCAGCACTGGCTGAAGGCTTAAAGCTAAGCTTGCTGACCGACATCTTGCTGGCACTGTTGAGGTTCAATGAGAATGATGAAGTGGTACAGGCTTTACTTCCTGAAAAGCATCGCCTTCATCTCGTCTATCAGAATGACTTATCATTCAGCTGCCAAGAAAAACACCTTTACCAGCGTTTGTAGAATAGTCCAGAATAAACTGCCTAAAGTACAAGATGCCTGGCGGAGCACCAAGGCAGACAAAGTATAGGGACATGCTGAAGAAAACCACTTGAAACGGTTCTGTGAAGGCCTTAACACTATCCCAGAAGTGTCATTCTCTGGAGTTTGCCTCCTCAGTATAATATAAAATTCATTACAGGTAGTAATGAATAGTAGTAACGTACTACCACAACTGTTGTAGTAACGTACTACCATTTATGTTGCTAAGTGAAACATTTAAGTGAATTTTGCCCCATTTTACGACCTTTCGTGGCACAGTTGTTAAGTGAATCACTGCAGCTGTTAAAGTAGTAACACTGAAGACAACCCTGGAACACTGCAACTGCCATAAATAGAGTCATTTTCCAAGTGTGCAAATTTTGATCATGGGGTGCTGCAGCAGTTGTAAATGTGAAAAGCAATCATAAATCACTTTTTCAGTGCCATTGTAAGTTTGAATGGTCACTAAACGAACTATTGTAAGTTGAGGTCTACCTGTGCAGAGAAGGCTCTGATCTTCCAGAGATGAGTTGTCCACTTCAGAACCATCCGCAACTGAGTGTCTACTAACAGTGAGGTGATAGGCAGGATTCCCCAGGTTGCCATCAACAAGCTCCATGGATGACCTACAGTAGTAGCTGGAGTCACGGAAGGAACCTTGGTGTTCTGCAGAGGTTGTATTGCTACGTACCAACATCAGGAGCAGAATCATGGATTCATTTTATGGCCTCATGAAAGCCCTTCATACCATCAGCTGCCAAGGCTGTGAAGATATCACCGCAAATTTGGCTCAGCAGCCCCACCGTATTTAGTAGAAAATAGATGGTTCTCAATTTGTGACCAGTTGCTTAGCAACCATTTGAAATTCTAAGTGACCGATCTGGGATGTTACTGGATTCAAAGTTCTGACAGTTGTTTTTCCCCCTCAAAATAACCACACTTCAAGCATTCTGGCAATCAAGCTGCGTTTATAGATGTTTGCAACATCCTACAATAACATGACTCAATTTGTGACAATTTTGCCAAAACCTGGCATTTACTTCCAGTTTTTGGCAAAATCAGCTCATAGCGAACTATGGGTTTCTTTTAATGACTGCCACAAGAAGTCGTAAAATCATAGAATACAAACTGCATTTCAAGCCGTTTCTGTGTCTGGCTGTTTTCATTAACCCTTCGGAACCTGATAGTTTGTCAGAGCTCACATCATGGCTGAAGGTACAGTGCTTGGGTTGGAGGCTTGTGGCTTGGAGGAGTCTCCCATGGCAACTGTTACAACTCTGCTGGAGGTTGTGTCAGGGCCAGCAGGAGAGGCACCATTGGATGCAAGGTCTAAGGACCACTTGGCGGCATGGAAGCCTAAAGAAGAACCTCTGGAGGCCGATGTGGGCCAGGCCCATGCAGGGGATTGGTGTCTGGACTTGCCAGAGACTCAGGACCACAGAGGCTTACCACCACATGCTCCCCAGCTCACCTCTTTTGGAACCCATTTTGCCCAATGGCGTGAAAGGCGCAGCTCAGATGACGATTGGAATAACACCACTGCGGTGGACAGCCCAACTCTACAGGTGCTGCAGGAAAGGTTTGGGCCAGTGGGCTTCCAAGTTAATGGACGTGGGAGTGGTTGGAGAGGGTCCCTGGAACATGGATCCCAACAGGCAGGGGGAGTCGTTGGACTGCCCAGCATAACCAATCCAGAACGGTATGGTGCCCAAGGGGCTGCAAGAGTAGGAGGTCAGCCGCCTTGGCTAGGTTTACCCCAAGCTGCCCTGGACATCTGTGGGAGATGAGTGGCGCAAGAGATCTCTGCACCTCACCCTCTCTTTACCCAGAGGGGGTCTCCAGCTGGTGATGGGCCCAGAATGATGGGATGCTAGGATCCACCAGCAATACTGGCTACATTTGACGGTAGCCCAGGATGAGTGGCCCTCTTCTTAGGCCAGGTGTTAAATGACATGGATCGTTACGGCTATATGTATACATCTCAGTGGGACATGGTGATGGCAGTGATGGATGAAGAGGCTGCTGACTGTGTGGCTGATCTATATTGGGATCATGCTGCAGTCCAAAGGGCATAACCCGGGGGGCAAGAACTTCTTAACCGATGCCCTCTCCCGCAAACCACAGTATCATAATAAAAGGGAGGGTTTAGTGCAGGCTATCATCACAGCCTAGGGTGCTAGCCACTCAACAGGCCGCACCGGCACCAAACTTGTATGCCCAGGGGGAGGACCTCTCCAGGGTGATAAAAGCAGCACTCCCAATGGACCAGTGGTTTCAAGAAAATCAAACTTTATTAATACAGCGAGAGGGCTTTGCCTGGAAGGGGTTGAAGTTATACATACCAAGTGTAGTACGGGTGGCCATGCTGCGTCGCTGCCACAACGTTCACTTGGCTGGACATTTTGGGTTCCTCAAGACTCTACATTTAGTAAATCGCCAGTTCTGGTGGCCCCACATGAGGAGGGACATGAGGAATATGTAAGGAGTTGTGTTGTTTGCACTACCATGAAGGCCTGGCCTGGCCAGCCTCCTGGACTTTTACAGCAGGTGGCAGCTCCAATTCGGCCATGGGAACAGATAACCATGGACTTCATCAAAGATTTACTGGACAGCCAAGGGAACAAGGTCATTTGGACGATAATAGACCTGTTCTCCAAGCAGGCTCATTTTGTAGCATGTACCGGCCTTCCATCTGCTAGGAAGCTGGCCAAACTGTTCATTACCCATGTATATAGACTCCATGGCATCCCCAAAAGAATAATTTCAGACAGGGGAGTGCAATTCACTGCCCAGTTCTGGCGCAGATTTGTGGCAATGGTGGGGTCTACAGAAGGACTTAGTACATCCTTCCACCCTGTGACCAATGGTGCTGCGGAGAGAGCAAACACGATGGTGGAGCGCTACTTAAGATGTTACGTCCAGTACTAACAGACCGATTGGGCTGAACTCCTTCCCTTTGCAGAGGTTGCATATAACAATGCAGTGCACAAAAGTACGGAGTTTACCCCATTTCATGTGGCTACAGGGCAGGGGTTCGTTCCAATTCTGGAGTGTCCTCAGGTGCGCTCAGATGACACGACCTCGCAGGAGTGGATATCCCAGATGCAAAAGGTTTGGAAAGTGGTGAGGAATGCGTTATGTCACTCTTTTGCCATATATAAAAAGAGTGCCGATAAAAGACGGAAGGTGCAAGGACCTTTCCATGTAGGCCAGAGGGTATACCTCTCCACTAAATATCTCAAGTTGCCGTTGCCATGTAAGAAACTGGGATCCAAATTTATTGGGCCTTTCCCAATAGTGCGAGTTATTAACCCGATCATAATGCAGCTAAGACTCCCCCCTCTACTGGGGAAAACACATCCAGTTTTCCACTGCAGCCTGCTCCGATCAGTTCAGGCATCTGATATCAGAGGAGACCTACTACGGCCGCCAGCCCCGGTTACTGTAGATGGGGAACAGCACTATGTAGTGCAAGATATACTAGATATCAGGTGATGGTTATAATACCTTGTTTTATGGAAAGGTTATCCACTGTCGGAGGCATCGTGGGTTCATAGCAAGGACTGCAGGGCACCCCACCTGATAGCGAGATTCCACCACAGACATCCCACAAAACCGTGGGGAAGGGGTCCTTCGACTCCTAACTGACTGTAATTTGTAGCTCCCCAAATGCTATCTCCGTGGTAGGGGGGCGCATGTCAGCTCCGGCCAGCCCAGAGGCCTGGAGCTGCCATTCAGGGGAGAAACCTGGGCCAACTGCCAAGACTCAACAGACTTCACTCCTACACAAACAGCTGAGTAAATCTACAAAGCTAGTGATAACTGACTGACAACAATCCACGATTAATTGCTGGGTGGTGCTTGTTTTGGGTTACGAGGGGATGGGTGTGCGCACGCGTGAGGTGCAGGTTATCCTAATTACTAAGTAACTATAAAAGGTGGTGGGGAGCACTGGGTGGCAGCTCTGACAATTTATCATTGCCTTAGTGCTTTGTTGGTCAGTTCATGCCGAAGGAAGAATACAAGCTGCATTTCAAAATGTTTCTGTGTAAGGCTGTTTTTGTTAACCCTTCAGAACCTGACAGTGTGAGGCATTGCCCTATCAGCTCCAGCACACATGTGTGCACTGGCCAGCTGACTTCGGCCGTTTTTCGCTCTCTGGAGGCTTCCCTAAAAAAACATCCAGCGTGCAAACCGGAGGTTCGGGAATGGACTTAAAGTCTCCTGAAGGCTCTGAAGGGCGAAAAACGGTCCTACAGACAAACCGAAAGTCTCAGCTTGCCCTTCGGGCCGTTTTTTGCCTTCTGGATGGCGAAAAACGGCCCTATGGACAAACCGGAAGTCATTGTTCCCAAACTTCTGGGTTGCCCGTACAACCTCCTGAAGCCTCTGGAGCTTCTGGGTTGTCCGTACAAACCTCCTGAAGCCTCTGGAGGGCCTCCAAGAGGTGAGGGAGGCTGTTTTCACCCTCCCCAGGCTCCTAGACAACCTCTGGAGCCTGGGGAAGGAGAAAAATGGGTCCGTTGCGGGCCAAAAGTAAGGATGGTGAGGGCCAGGGTCATGCACGTGCAGGGGGGGTCCCATGCATAGCATTATGGGTGTGGACATGCCCGCGCACGACCCCCCCCCCATGCTCCCCCTGCTTTTGGCACGCGATCCAAAAAAGGTTAGCCATCACTGGTATAAGGGATGCACCTGCCTGCTCCTCATACACAGAACCCAAAATCATAAAAGGCAAAAATTATAGGCAGTAGCACAGTTTAGTTATCTTGGTAGCAACCTCTCCTCAGTAGTGACCATTTGATACAGAGATTAACCATAAAATAGCAAAGGCAAGTTCTGGTTTCAATAGACTGAACTCTGCTGTGTGGGAGCATTGAGGAATTAGTCCAGGAACAGAATTGAGGGTCTACAGAGTCATTACCCTTCTATGAAAACGCAGACTGGTTATTGAACATATGCAAGGTAACCATTTCCACATATCCTGGCTTCACAGAATATTAGGCATCAGATAATTAAAGTTCCAGAGGTTTTCTCTAGAGCAAAGGTCCCTACCGCCCAATCTGTGGACTGGCAGCGGTCCGCAGCATGCCAGAAACTGGGACACTCAAACAAATGAAGCCCCCCCACCCCCCCGGTGGGATGCAGGCAGCACATGAAACCATGCCCCCCTCTGATCTGCAAAACCTCTCTACGGAACTGGTCCCTAGTGCCCATATGTTGCACTAGAGTCCAGCCTTGGCAATTTTTGAGACTTCAGCTCCTAGTATTCCTTAGCCAGCGCAGTTGCTGTGTTGCTGTGGTTGGACACCCTGCTCTAGAGCAAATCTACCCTCAGTCTACATATATCAGCTGATGAGGCAATGGGCAGATCACATGATGCTTATGCTAAATTAGGGCATACCCAAGCAACTCCTTTTTGAGGAACTCTCTTGCTTACCTTCAGGGCAGGAGGAAAGTTACAAAGATACAATAAAGGCCTCCCCAAAGTTGCCTGACATAGACTCAACCACCCAGGAACACAAAATCATTCTATCTGGAATGGCTTCATCCATAATGGCTGTCAAGTTTACGAAGTGAAGTGTGCTGTGGAAGTACAACATAACATCAGTTGCACAGGTCTAGAACCACCAGTGCAGTACAGTGTCTACACCTGTTTGCCCAACATGTGCCAGGACATTATGAACTAATGAACATGACCTGTCATCTTTGGACACACATTTAATGTGATTAATGATGTTGAAGTCTTTATTGATGACAATGCACAAACGACAATTGAACACTGACCGTGAACTGGCTTTCCTTTACTAACCTATTTTTGAGGAGAATAATGTTACAATGATTATTGCTATTAATATTCCTACTGCTTTATTATTTAAAAGTAATCCTCAACTTACAACAGTTTGTTTAGTGACTGTTTGAAGTTACAAAGGCACTGAAAACAATTTATGACCATTATTCATACTTATAATTGAAGCATCCCCATGGTCATGGGATCAGTTCAGATGCTTGGCAACTGGCTCACATTTATGATGGATGCAGTGTCCCAAGATAATGTAATCACCTTTTGTGACCTTCTGACAAGCAGTCAACGGGGAAGCCAGATTTACTTATCAACCATGTTACTCACTTAATAACTGCAGTGATTCATTTAACAGCAAAAAAGGTCGTAACATGAACCAAATTCATTTAACAACGATTTCACTTAGCAATAGAAATTTTGGGTTCAGTTGTGGTTCTATTTGTGTCTTGCTTTGAAGTTTGGGTGGACTTTTTTTCAGATTTCGTGGATTACAAACCAGGGTTGTAAAATTGATGGGAAATACTGATTCTGGGCCTCTCTACAAGCATATGACTAGCTTCTCTTTATGTAATTAGATGCTTATTTGCTGTTTAGAATGAGGTATAGCGTTCGTTTGTATCAATGTTTTTTTAAACTTTTCATTTTCTTTTCATTAATGAAAAGAAAACATCTAAAATATCCTTGCTCTCCAGTTCATGCATAGCTCTCTTGTTAATTATACTGAAACAAGGGCTTCCAATTACAAGAGGCTACTAATTCTCACTTGCTGAAATGAGCAGATGAGCTTTATAATTAAAAGTTTGTTTAAGGTTGCATGTGGGTATTTACATGTCTTACAAGATGAGTAGTACAATTTAATAGGCAAAATGGGCTCCCTGGGATTTGGAGGTGGCAATAGTTTAAAAGTAAGATGTTCATAAGTAAATTTTGCCTTCCATACATAGGTGGCCCTCGATTTAAAACCGGAATAAAGCCTGGAATTACGGTTGTAAGTCCTACTGGTTGTTAAAGGGTTTCCCCATGAGTGTGCCTGATTTTACAACCATTTTTGAGACAGTTGTTAAACAAATGCAGTGTAAAGTGAATGCTGCTATTGTTAAGCAAATCCATTGTCCGCAAAGGAGTGCTTTTTTGCTGGAAAGCAGAAGTAAATACTGATTCCTAGCAAAAAAAAAAGTTGTAAAAAGTGATCATATTTTGGGTCCCTCAAATCGTTGGTTGCCGAGCTCCCAAAATGTGGTCATGTGACTGCAGGAGGGGCAGCCATCAGAACATTGATTCTGGGTCATAAGTAGCCCTGGAGAGGTACATAGTAACTTCAAATGGTCACTAAGTGACCACTTGTAAATCAAGAATCACCTGTATCGAGCATATTGATGCTGGGTGTTGATAGGGGAAAGTGCATATTGGAAATGGATGTCCCATATTTCATGAGTTATTTGGAACTACTGATGGAAAACACAAGTGAACTGGAGAAATGGCCATGCATGATGATGCTTGGGTGGCTGCCTCAAAGTTTCAAGAGTGAAGCTTTCTGATTCTTATTCCAAAATTATTCTAACATACCTAAAGAGATGCAACTTTGGGATAAGATGAGAAGGGGGTCTTCTGACTGGGAGGGGATTATGCTGAAATGGAGCTATTGTATTTTCCCTTTGTCCTTCTCTCTGTCTCTCTCTCCTCCCCCCCCCCATTTTTCTGTACCTCTTTCTCTCTGCTTCCATTTTCTTGCATTTGCAGTAGACAACTGGAGTTGAGAGTTTATTCTTGATAGACATTTGAACAGTCAATTTCTGTAAGATTGCAGGCTGCCTCTTCCTATTTTAGATAGACAAGGAACCCGGGAGCAGGTAATCCCAGTATCCATTCTAATAAACAAGTAGAATAGAGATGTTATTTCTATTGAAACAGGTTCCGCCTTCTCCCACGCAGAGGTGGAGGCTCTTGAATCTGTTGGTCTCACTTCATGTTTTTTCCTTTTTATTCCTGAATCAGCCGTAACTCCTTCAAAAGCAATAAAGGACAAATCCAAATCCTAAAGAATTATCCTTAGACAATGTATATGAATGAAAACAAAATGAAATTTACTTGGAAAGACATTTTAAAAGTATGCTTTGATCACTTAGCCTTATACATTTGAGTGATTAAAATGTAGATTTCAAAATATCTGTACAAGCGTTGCTGAAGAAGACTTTGCTGGCCAAAACCTATTAAGTCCAGAGTGAAGATGATACAGTGTCATGGAAAGTCTTTTGGCTATATTTTGGTCAGTGCTGTTTGGAACATTTTGACCCTTGCTGCATCAACTAAGATATTCTTTTAGACGAGAGCCACATTCTTTCTTTTCTCCCATCTGTCTCACTTCTTCAGAATTCCAATGTTGAAAACCTGCCTCCACATGTGATCCGGCTGGTCTACAAGGAAGTCTCCATTTTAACATCAGATCCACCCGAAGGCATCAAGGTGTTCCCCAATGAGGAGGATATTACAGACGTGCAGGTCACCATTGAAGGACCCGGTAAGAGGGGTTACTTAAAGAGGGTTCATCTTTGGGGATTTTTTTTAAGGGTGGCATCTCAAAATTGAACAGTAGTGATTATGCTAGTCCAGTCAAAGATTCATACTGGAGAAGGCCGCCCATGTTGAATTATTGGTCAATAGGAAGGAAAAGGCTGGGTGTTGGAAATGTGAGTCTTACTCAAGAAGATATTCCTCATACAGATTATATTCCTTCTGTTTATGACTGTAATGGAGCCTGGCCATCGTGGTTGTAACTCATGTTGGTTGTAAAGAATCAGTCACAAAGCAAACATGATTTTACTTACTTTTTTCTGTTTCATACGTTTATTTTTTATCTTTTACAAAGATATCAGTGTGTGAACAGTGTGGTACCTGAGGATCATACATTTCATACTAGAAAATTAGATTAATCACATTTGTTTCATTTAACAAGCTCATTAATTCTAATAGTAATTCACATCTTTATATTAAATTATAACCTTTCATTGTTGGGCCACCCAATATTTCAATATGTTATTTTTATACCAGTCACCCTATCTTAATTATTATTCCTTTTAAAAGGGATCTTGTGATCCCAGGAGATGGTCTGGTTGCCGAGTGCCCAAAGGGTAGTCATGTGACTAGCGGGAGCAGTCTTCAAATCCGGGTCATAAGTTCATCGGAACTGCTTGTAATTCGAGGACTATCTGTGGTGATAAGAGACCTCTTTTTCTTTTCTTCCCTTTGTAGAAGGTACTCCTTACTCTGGGGGCCTCTTCCGCATGAAGCTGATTCTTGGCAAAGACTTCCCTGCCAGTCCACCAAAAGGCTACTTCCTGACCAAAATCTTCCACCCCAATGTGGGTGCCAATGGGGAGATCTGTGTCAACGTCCTCAAGAAAGACTGGAAAGCAGAACTGGGCATCCGACATGTCCTGCTGGTAGGTAATGTTTTTAAACTGGGTAGATCACAGGATGTTAGGTGTCCATTTTAGGTCTTGAGATATGATAGAATCTAGAAATAACATAATCATATAAAAATGCAGAAGGATTTGAAGCATGAAATTCATCTGAAGAGATCCACAGACATCCCTAACCTGAAGTGTTCTGTAAGGAGGATTGGACTAAAATTCCTCCAAACTTATGTGCCAGAGGACTGAGTGACAGTGATTGAAAAGATTTAATTGCAGCTATTGCTGCTCAAGGGGACCACATTAAGGTTCAGAAAGGTTCAAAACATTTGCCACATACCAATATGTTCCTTTTGTTCATTTTCATGAATAAACAAATGAACAAGTACTGATTTAGATATTTGTTTAGTTGTCTTTATTTATCTAGATTTGGGGCTTTTGTGGAGTACAGGAGCATATTTTAGGATATTTTATGTAGAAATAATGACAATTCAAAGAAGTTGGCAAACATTTTAGTGTGCATATGTATCACTTTCTTCAAAATAGCTCATGGAAAGATTTGGAATGAGCTGTTGAGGATTCCCCCCCCCCCAAAAAAAAAAAACACTATACAGCTAATCCTTGAGTTGCAGTAGTTCATTTAGTGACCCCTCAAAGTTACTATAGCATTGAAAAAAAAGTTTTTCAGATTTCCAACTGTTGCAACATCTCCATGGTCATGTGATCAAAATTCAGATGATTGGCAACTGACTCATGTTTATGACGGTTGCAGTGTCTGGAATCATGTGATCCCTTTTGCAACCTTCTGACAAGCAAAGTTCATGGGGAAGCCAGATTCACTTAACAACCATGTTACTAACTTAACACACTGCAGTGATTCACTTAACAACTGTGACAAAAATAATGTAAAATGGGTCAAAATTCACTTAACAACTATCTTGCCTAGTAACATAAATTTTGGGCTCAATTGTGGCCGTAAGTCAAGGACTACATACACACACACACACACACACACACACACACACACACACACAGAGTATATCACAGAAGTGAGTACACCCCCTCACATTTTGTAAATATTTAAATATATCTTACCATGTGACAACACTGAAGAAATGACACTTGGCTACAATGTAAAGTAGGGAGTAGACAGCTTGTATAACAGTGTAAATGCACCGTCCCTTCAAAATAACACAACACACAGCCATTCGTGTCTAAACTGCTGGCAACAAAAGTGAGTACACCCTTAAGTGATAATGTCTAAATAGGGCCCAAAGTGTTAATATTTTCCAGCACTGCCTTAACCCTCCTGGGCATAGAGTTCACCAGAGCTTCAAAGGTTGCCACTCCTCCATTACGATGTCACAGAGCTGGTGGATGTTAGAGACCTTGCACACCTCCACCAGGATATGCCCCACAGATGCTCAATAGGGTTTAGGCCTGGAGACATGCTTGGCCATCTCCTTTACCCTCAGCTTCTTTAGTAAGGCAGTGGTGGTTTTGGAGGTGTGTTTGGGGTCGTTATCATGTTGGAATACTGCCCTACAGCCCAGTCTCCAAAGGGAGGGGATCATGCTCCGCTTCAGTATGTCACAGTACATGTTGGCATTCATGGGTCTCTCAATGAACTGTAGCTCCCCAGTGCCGGCAGAACTCATGCAGCCCCAGGCCATGACATTCCCACCATCATGCTTGACTGTAGGCAAGACACACTTGTCTTTGTACTCCTCAGCAGGTTGCCGCCATCTAAACCAAATAAGTTTATCTTGGTCTCATCGGACCACAGGACGTGGTTCCAGAACTACATGTCCTTAGTCTGCTTCAATGCAGCAAACCTTTTGCAGGCTTTCTTGTGCATCATCTTTAGAAGAGCACGTGACAGGCTGACCCCACCATCCCTTCAACCTCTGTAGCAATGCCGGCAGCACTCATACATCTGTTCCCCAAAGCCAGCCTCTGGATATGACGCTGAGCACGGGCACTCAACTTCTTTGGCCGACCATGGCAAGGCCTGTTCTGAGAGGAATCTGTCCTGTTAAAATGCTTATGGTCTTGGCCACCGTGCTGCAGGTCAGTTTCAGGGTCCTGGCAATCATCTTATAGCCTAGGTCAGTGGTGGGCAACCTTTTTTTTCAACTGAGCCAAATCTCGCCAAAACCACGATTGAAATTTATTTGGAGAGCCGCATTTTTAAAACCGAAAATACATAGGATGGTACACTGTTTTTAGTTTCAATAAGTTTTTATTGAGAATATTCTGCATGCAAGTATCCACATAGGTCGGGAGGATACAAATAACACAACTAATAAAACAAAAACTTTAGAACGATATTATGATATTATTTATCGATAACGTTAAATTCTGTAAAATTTGCCTTACAATATAGAGAAAATTACATCCTGACAATGACTGACAAAGTCACAACCACTAATGTGAACATTGACCTTGCATTTCCTTGGATAGTTTGAGTAAGTCAGGTTTGTATGTTGTTGTTTTTCATTTCATCTCTCTCTCCCACTTTCTTTCTTTTTTTCTTTTTCTTTCTCTCTCTCTCTCTGGCTCTTTGACTCTCTCTCCCTCCCTCCCTCTCTGTCTCCCTCTGTCATTTTCTCTGGGTGTCTGTCTCTCTCTCTCTCTGTATCTCTCTCTCTCTCTCCTCCTTCCCCCATCTCTGTCACTCTGTGTGTGTGTATGTGTGTGTCTGTCTGTCTCACTCACTCTGTGTGTGTGTGTGTGTGTCTCTGTCTCTCCCTCTGTCTCTCTCCCCTCCCTTCCTCTCTCTCTGTCACTCTGTGTATGTGGGTGTGTCTGTCTCTCACTCATTCACTTAATCACTCACTCTGTGTGTGTGTCTCTCTCTGTCTGTCTATCTTTCTCTCCCTCCCTCCCCCTCTCTGTCTCTCTCTGTGTTTGTGTGTGTGTGTGTCTGTCAGACTCTCTCTGATTCCCTCACTCACTCCCTCTCTCTGTTCCTCTCTCTGTCTGTCTGTCTCATTCACACACACACACACACACTGTGGTCACCTTGTTGAGTGTGTTTCAAATGTGATTGGAACACTCAACAAGGTGACCATAGTATGTGTGTGTGTGTGAATGAGACAGACAGACAGAGAGAGGAACAGAGAGAGGGAGTGAGGGAGGGAATCAGAGAGAGACTGACAGAGACGAATCAGAGACGTACTTTTAACTACCTGGCAGCGGCGTTTTGCCTTGGGGGGCTCCTCAGAACTTCCCAAGACTTCGGAGGGAAGTTTACAGCCCTCCCTTGGAACGCTTCGGAGGGAAGCTTCTGCAAAAGCCCGGGCGATTGACAACAAGTCTCCCAGGCTGTAATTTTCCGAGCTGTGCGCACACGCCTGTTTTCCACGGCGTGGAGCAGCGGCGAGATTCTGGGCGGCGAGCGATGATTCCAGGGGCCATCCGGGAAGATGAGGAACGCGAGGGGGGACCCTGCCCCCCCACTGATGGCCCCCAGAATCATCGCTCGCCGCCCAGAATCTCGCCGCTGCTCCACGCCGTGGAAAACAGGCGCGCGCGTACAGCTCGGCAAATTACAGCCTGGGAGACTTGTCACTCGCAGAAGCTTCCCTCCGAAGCCCGAGAGGAGGGAGGGGTGTGGGCGCCCGGCACACAGAAGAGACGCATTAAAATGTGTAAAGAGCCGCATTTGGCTCGCGAGCCGCGGCTTGCCGACCACTGGCCTAGGTCGTCATTATGTAGAGCAACGATTTGTTTTTTTTCAGATCCTCAGAGAGTCCATTGCCATGAGGTGCCATATTGAATTCCAGTGACCAGTATGAGAGAGTGAGAGCAATAACACCAAATTTAACACACCTGCTCCCCCTTCACACCTGAGACCTTGTAACACTAACGAGTCACATGACACCAGGAAGGAAAAACGGCTACTTGGGCCGCATTTGGACATTATCACTTCGGGGTGTACTCACTTTTGTTGCCAGCAGTTTAGACACGAATGGCTGTGTGTTGTGTTATTTTGAAGGGACAGCCCATTTACACTGTTATACAAGCTGTCTACTCCCTACTTTACACTGTAGCTAAGTGTCATTTCTTCAGTGTTGTCACATGAAAAGATAATACTTAAATATTTACAAAATGTGAGGGGCTATACTCACTTCTATGATATACTGCATATATTTTCACAAAATGTATAGCAAAACACCCTCTTTATTTAGGGAATTTTGGGAGGCAGAAATGATATTCTGTTTTGCCCACTTAGTTTCCAGATGAAAAAAGCAGAGAATGGCTGTTCAGTGTTTACACACAGCTATGTGGAAGAAATAAAAAAAGGAGGTCAGGGTTGCATGTGGAAAGAAGCGTTTGAAATAATTTAGGAAGCATTTTAGTTAAGAGACTTTGTATTATTGGATTAATTTATAAGATGTGTTCTGGTTAATGTCTATGCTGGTCTGGTGCATCTTTGCCTTTAACAATGAAGGGAGAGTGTAAGTGGTCTTAAGCATTTCAAAATGGTGCTTCCGAGCTTTGGTAATTTGTAGATATGTTTGCATTTAATTAAACACTTAAAAGCCAAACATAATCAACTATAAATTTTTAAGTCATTTGTAAACTGCCAAGCGTTCCGGGAGATTCAATGGTATACAAATGTAATAAATAAAGGAAAATCAATAGTCATTGGTGAACTCCATTAAGAACAGCCGACGCAGCTCGCAAAGCTTAATTCCTCAATTTTTCCTGCTGCCAATGTGCAGCAAGAGGGGGGATTTTAAAAGCTGTGTTTTGTCCTTGTCCAACTTTTATCCTGCTTCTTTCAGCACACATTTCCAAGTCCTGAGTGTTTGATTCTGAAATCCCGGAGTTGAAACCAAAATATGGCCTGGGATTGTGGAATGTTGCCACTGTCTGCAAAAAGGGAATGTATGACCACCAAAAGTTTGAATTCAAATTTCAGGGTTTGAAACTGTAGTGTTGTAGAAGTCATGATGCTCCCCACACTTGATAAGGCAAGGGGGGGGGGGGAGCTTGTTTGAAACCAGTCAGAACTGAAGAAGCTTCTTGGTTGAGAAGCGAAACATATTCAAGGGGAAAAAAACAAAGTCCATTTACCTGCCTGCAACCCGTGGAAGAGGCTTCACTTGTTTGCGCAGGCCAGTTTCTGGCATGCTGCTGGAGCCTGATGCCACTCCACAGACTGGGGGTTGGGGACCCCTGATCTATCATGTTACCTAAGTGTCCTTTCCTCACAAACAGAGATCGATTCTGGAAGCGTAATGCACTTGTGAATGTGAACTTGTGTTGTTCCTAGCTCTGTTTTTATTCTGCAGAAAACTGGGAGCTAACATGTTTTTATCTTTTTTAACTCTTGATTTTTGCTATTCGTACGGGGAAAAATGTTTTACAGAAGGAATGGAAACATTTTAAAAGTAAAATTGTGTACCCTTTTTTAAAAAATAATTGAGCAATCGGATTGCCTTGCTGTATATGGCTGTGTGTCCAATTATGCCACTGAGGCAAACCTTGTTCCAAGAGAGCAAAATAGAGTAACAAATAGTGTGCCATAGAAATTTTTTAAAAAACCATGCAGCTAAATGTATTTTACACCAGTACATCTCCACGCCATTTTATCTTTGAAAACCATCCTTGCTCCCACTACATCCATACAGTGCTTCATACGTTGCCTTTTGTGCTTTAAACCTGCCATCTTTGTCTTTTTAGAGCTCTTATCAACTCCTTCCAGCTATGACTTCCTTAATCTTTCCTGTCCTCTCTAACTGAAACTTTCCTCATATACCTTGGTACCTTGACACTCAGCTGCTTTGAAACTCGTCAGATTTGGTACTGAACATATTTTGTCATAAAAATTTTGTCCCAGTACTCATAATTTGTTTAGTACTCAAGGCACAAGCTAGAGCTTGTCAGTGTTGGCTACCTTGTGACTCAATACTACATCATTCCTTATAGGAAAAACTTGTTTGGAACTCACCGTTCTTGATACTCATTGTGCCTTCTAGAACCAATTAATGATGAGTATAGGTAGTCCTCGATTTCTGACCATGATTGAGCTCAAAGTTTCTGTTGCTAAGGGGGACATTTATTAAGGGGGTTTTGCCCCATTTTATGACCTTTCTTGTCACAGTTGTTATAGGTGGGTCCCTGCAGGTGTTAAGTTAGTAGTACGGTTGTTAACATGAATCTAGTTTCCATTGACTTTGCTTGCGAGAAGGTCACAAAAAGTGATCACATGACATTGCAACATGCGAGTCCATTTCCAGTCTCTGAATTTTTATCACGTGACCATGGCGCCGCCACGACAGTTGTAAATGTGAAAAATGGGGTGTCGCCTTTTTCAGTGCCACTGGAACTTTGAACGGTCACTAAATGAGCCGTTGTAAGTTGACGACTACTTGAACCAAAGTACCATTGTGGTTGTTTGTGATTTCATCTTCACTCCCTCTGTATCACTAAACAAGTTCAGTATACTTTATTCTTATAGATCACTACTCCCTTTTATACTCAGTCCTCATCCATTCTTGATGCATTGTCTCAATCAACCACACACACACACACACAAACACCCATTGTACCCACCTTTTATGTTTTTGCACTTCCATACAATAAAAAAGAGCAAAAACACTCTTGAGACTCTCATTTTCACTTCTTTCACCAAAACCTTCCTTTCTGGTGACTGGCCAGATACTACCCACTATTTTACTACCAGCATTCACAAGCCTTTTTTCCTCCAACCGTTTCCCCATCTTCAGTAAACACTGTACCAAACTAGGCAGAGATACCTACTTGCTCATGGCTCTTTTTTTCTTTAAAAAAAAAACCCCATTTTAGAATAACCTGCGGTCATTTGCCTCATTTTTCTTGTCAAACATAACTGCCTTGGTTTTTGATGCATTGATTTTCGGATCAGACTCCTTGGGGTGCCATGCAGCTTCCTAGCCTTTGCTGCTGCAGATCAATTGTTCTTAGCCACCCAGGCGGCCTTGTCTGCCTACACAAGCGCACGTACATCCACGCCCACAACCGGTACGCCTCGAAACCTTCCCTAAGCGTTCCGTGTGTATTCATTTAGGAAGTACATTGGGAACTGTAGCTTTATTGCAGTCACAACTACTATGGTTTGCCGAAAGAGAAAATCTCGTTTGCACGTCCCCTCCCCTTTACGGGTAGCACTCAGCTTACAACAGTTTATTTAGTGACCGTTCACAGTGGCACTGAAAAAAGTGGCATGACCGTTTTTCACACTTAACGACCATTGTAGATGCCCCATGGTCACATGATCAAAATTTCAACGCTTGGCAACTGACTCACATTTATGATGGTTGCAGGGTCATGGGATCACTTTTTGCAACCTTCTGACAAGCAAGGTCAATGGGGAAGCCAGATTCACTTAACAGCTACAGTGGTTCACTTAACAACTGTGGCAAGAAAGGCCACAGTAAAATGGGGCAAAATGTACTTAACAACCGTCTCGCTTAGCGAGAGAAATGTTGGGCTCAACTGTGGTCATACGTTGAGTACTCCCTGTATAAAGCTGCATTGTGCTCCCCCAACATCTAGAGTTTTGTATTGTTTGGCCAGTGACCAAAGCCTATGTCTCTTCCCCATTCCTTCAGGAGTGTGGAGGAAACCTCTCTGGTGGGGAGTCAGAAGGAAATAAGCTCATCCAGTCAGGCTGGTCCTTGGAGGGAAGGGGAGACCTGCCAGTATCTTTATCTTCCTGAATGTCTGGGTCTTGCCTGAGGATTCCTCCCTCTTCCCAAAGGGGCTTTTTCAAAAGGCAACTGGACTTTGTTTTCCCTTGAAAATGTTTCATTTCTCATCCAAGAAGTTTCTTCAGTTCTGACTGACTTCTTTTTTTGTGGCAGCCATTAATCAAATCTGGTCATTATGTGAATGCCACAGTCAGTCAGAACTGAAGAAGCTTCTTGGATGAGAAGCGAAACGTTTTAAAAAAAAACCAAAAAACAAAGTCCAGTTGCCTTTTGTAAAAAACACCTTTGCGGCAACCATGACCAGGATGACTGAGAATTTTTCCTCCCTCTTGTAACTCTGATTTCCTTATTTTGCTCCTGCTCCAGACCATCAAGTGTTTGCTGATTCATCCCAACCCAGAATCCGCCCTGAATGAGGAAGCAGGGCGCCTCCTGCTGGAGAACTATGAGGAGTATGCTTCCCGAGCTCGGCTCCTAACTGAGATTCATGCCCAACCCTCCTCTGGCTTGCATACCAAGAACCCTGCTGAGCCTTGCTCGTCTTCGGCAGGTGTCTCCGGGGAGGGTCCCATGGCCAAGAAACACGCAGGGGACAGAGACAAGAAACTGGCTTCCAAGAAGAAAACTGACAAGAAGCGAGCTCTTCGGCGGCTTTAGGGGATTTAGCGGGGGGAGGGGGGTTGAGGGTCCGAAACAGGCGGGTTATGGGCATTGGGGATTCCATAGTGCATTTTCAATCTCTCCTCTTTTTCCTCTGCCACCTTCATTTTGAGACTGCAATCCAACTTTGTCTTGCCCTGGTCGGATTTTTCTTCTTTTCAGTCTTTTAAGTTATTTAAATTATAAAAGCAGAAAAATCTATTAAATGCCTTTGTTTTCTAAGGAAGGCTCTTAATGTATGGTTGTGCCATCATATGAAGCGGGGTGGGGACCATGTCGAGGGTACCTGGTTCCTCTCCTTAAAATGAAGGCCACCTTGTGAAGCCCAAAAGGGCAGAACTCAGTTGAGGTGGGAAGAGGTACCTTTTGCCCTTTGGAAGAAGATTGAAAAAGCTGCTGTTTTCATTTTAAGGGAAGAAAACATCAAAGGAAGGAAATTGGTATAGTTTATAAAACTATACAAGGGAAGGATATGATGACTTTTTAGATTTCACTTTATAAAATCGCTTTATACAAGATAAGGAAAATGTTCCTTCACCTAATACCTGAATCAGAAGTTTGTTGCTGTGATTTTCAGACATGGACTTGAGGGCAAGTATATTTATAGAGGGGAGAATTATGTGTCTTAGCGACACTGGTCAAAATGGGACTCTTATGTTTAGGGGTTGTGTAGATATTCTAGAATGTTCAGGTAAGGGGAAGCTGGAATGGCTGTTCCGGGAACATCTGCTTGGCTAGATGGCAGCCTCCTGGAACTGAGCAATCTCTGTTTGTTGAAGGGTAAGTTCATGCATTTAAAACATGGGTATCTTAAGCAAAGAAAATGGTCCTCTGGGTCATTTTAGTGCAGGTGATTTTATGATAGCCCTCAGAGAGGTTTCCTGAGAAATTGCTGCCAGAATTTCACACTTAAACATTAACTTGCAATGATTAAGCTAATTTGAGAACTTGCTGGCCACAGAGGTGCAGTTTCTGTGCCAGAGGTTCAGGACAAGATGGGCAGATAGGCCTATAAAACAATTGATGTTCCTATTTGTCCCATGCAATCAGCACTGAACAACATCAGGTAATGTATTCTGCTTAGGAATCTAATATTTATTGCACTTAGTTTATTTGTACAGTATTTCTGTGTCCATTCAAGACTCAACAATTCAGACCATTCGTCATTGCCTACAAGTGCCATCACAGAGCAACACAAAATCTGCTTGCCCTTGTCTTTATCATTTTATTAACTAGTTTTTATTGATGCTTAAAAACTTTTATATAAATATTTTATGGAATTTTCCCAAAGCAGCAAGTCCATCAAAGATTTTTTAACCTATTACTTTTCTGAAATAAATATCCCATATAAATGGAAACAAATCAATAACATTAGAATTTCAGTACCATTTATTCAAAATAAAACAGTGTACAGGTTTAGGGTGTTGATTCTTTTGTAATGGAATAGTTTTTGAAAGAAAGAAGACCACAAGATGGATAATGTTGGGGTTCATTAGATCTAAGGAAAGACTTACCAGAGGATTGGTGCCATCCCTAAAAATTCCTCTCTTCGTTTCCACATCTATCTACAGCGAAGTCACTTCAACAGTGAGGAGGGTAGCATAAAAATTCAATAAATACTATCATATATTGAGAGTAGGAAAAGTAGGGCTTTTGATTAATCTTCAGTGTCAGATTGATAGTTGGTGTTTCTCACTGAGAATTCATACAGTCCACGTAGGGATTTGACTTCAATTATTTCAAGAACGTAGAGGTGATTCCCAATCTCCATTGGGACCTTTTCAAGTGAACAATTGCCCTGTAACTACAGAGAAATTTGGTCATTAGGCTTAAGTGTTGTATCAAGAAAGGAGTACCTTGCCAATTCAAGATGGGTTCCTTTCCAGAGGAACACAATGTTCCCTTGATGAGGTTCATTTGCATGGGAACTGGAGAAGCATATCAAGAAATTAAAATAAATTACCTCACCACAGTTTATTCTGCTGTATAATGACAAAAGTTATTTTTGCCACCTAGTTTGCAATGCTTCTCCAAAGGACATTGCAGTGCAGGGGCCAGAAATAGGCCACTAAAATGATCTCAAAGTAGCAGGGTTGATCAAAACAATGTTGGGTTTTGGGGGGAAATGTTTTTCTCAGTCAAATGCAGATCACTCAATGAAAACTGAACCACCTAAGACGTAAGAGGAAATGCTTTTCATGCAAAGAATGATGATGGACACTGGGTTAAATAATGTATGAGATTTGGCCCTGAAATTTAGATTTGGGGGATGGAAACCAGAAGTGGTGTAGAAAAGGTGATGATGCAAAGTTGGAGGAGTTGTATGGTGAGTCTTCGCTTTTTAAAAAAATGGCCTTCGTGTTCTGTTCTGCATAGCTCCCATTTCAAAACAGGTGGAAAACTCAACCGTGGTTCAACAACCACAGAAGCTCAGAGTTCTCAAAAGTTCAAGCAGTGTGTTGTGTCCTCCACATAGATAGGCCTAAAAGGTAGGGAGAAATGCCAGTGGTTCTGCAATTGCTAGATCCAAAAATGTGGATATCTACCTTTTTCTGGAGAAATGCCTGCATTGAGACCATGATTGTTGAACTCAGAGGCCAGCAGAGGGCACTGCTGCATTTTGTGTGTTCGTGTGCGTACCTGTTTAGTGCAATATGTATTTTGAAGCAACTAGAGGACTAGGCTTTCTACCCTGCAGCAAAGCAAAGGAAAAAATTACATTTCTTAAGAATCTGCTTACTGCTATTTTGGAATACTTGATATTGTTTCTCCCACAAATCCTGAATGGTACAGAAAGTATTTAGAAACACCAAGAGATCTTTAGCCAAATGAGTCCATTTCTGTTGCATCGCCTGGGGGCAACGTTTTAAGCAGCCCAGCCTCCCTTGATGGTGGGTGTGCAAGGGGAGCACAGCAGGCGAGGCTTAGACCTGGGTCAGAATCCAGCAGTATCAGTTGGCCTGCATCCATCTCCTACTAGTGTAGGTGGAAAACATTAGAAAATAATACAGACTTCCCTTATCCTTCATGAATCTCACCTACACATGAATCTGCATGTACATATATGGTATGTCCTATTATGCAAGTTCACAGCAATCGTTGCCCTACTTGACAGCCAGGGAAGGAGGGGATGTTGAGGGACCATAAAAATTACTATTGAATATAAATTAGGGGTTGGAATTCTTTACCTTGGAGAGTTGCATTTCTGTCAACCCCCAATTAGATGGCTCAGACCAGGGAATCAAATCCACAGGAAGGCTAAAACTGCTTTGATTGTCTATAATAATCTTCCCAATCTGATTGTACTATGCCTTCTGCTTCTCAGTGAATTAGGGATACTTTCATTCACTAAGTGAATTAGGTAATGGTTCTTGCATATTTCCAATAAGTTCATCTTCCTTGTTCTCTGTCATTCCCTCAGAAGTCATTTTTGGGAGCTGAAGCCATGGGGAAGAAACCTTTGATTCTTTCCCTCAGTATTTGCCAGATAACTTCACTTGTTTGCTGAAGGACAAGGGCAAAAATGAAAATAAATAAGGCGGGGGGGTGTCTGAAACTACTTGCTGACAGCTTTTTAGATGAACTTTAGGTCAAAGACCATGATTTGCTTGCTCCCATTCAAATGTTCTCCCCTTCAATCTTAGCTCCATGCTTTTAGGCCCTTTTCTCGGGACTACTAAAACTAAGTTCCTAAATCTTGAGTTCAGGTTCTGAAATTTTCTTTTTGCATCTCTCCCATTAACAAAATATCTCTTTTAATCCCCCCACGCCCCCTCTTCCTTTAATGAACCTGGAATTTCAGGCTTGCTGAAATTGTTAGTATTTCTCTCCCCATTCCTTTAAAAAATATTTTTAAATTTGTCTCCTGTTTTCTGAGGCCCTCAAGGCCATGTATTAGTGATATTCAAACCCAAACTTCCTGCATGGCCCTACAAATGTCTTACTTACTATTATCTAAGGGGGGGGGGGACACAACAACTATGGCCCCTTAACAACCTGTGTATTTTAGCTCCCAGAATTCCTGTGCGTGGCAGTCTCAGGAATTCTGGGAATTGAAGTCTATGGGTCATAAATGAGGCATAATTGCCCACCCCTGATCTACTAATCCTGCAAAGTAGGTTCGGCTTATCCAAGTTCCCCAAATGAGTTTTGCAACTGGGTGGCAGTTGAAGATACCCCTCTCAGGTCCCAATTCAAAAATGTTAACTTCTGTTTTCCTTAAGTTTCACTCAATTTCAATGGAAGGTGTTGTGAGCCTGGAAGATGCCCCTAGAATTCATTCACCTATCTTTGAGACCACAGAGTGTGGAATAAATTGAAACGAGTTCTGGATAGATTTGAATCTTGTTTGTTACATTTGGGGAATGAAACGCCCATTGTTTAGGGGAATTGCTTGTGTTACATTTTTAGTCTCCACCAGGGGCGCTTATGGTCAAAGTAAGGAATGAAGAAGTTTTATTAATTCTTTGTAGTTTTTAAGAAATGTCATTGGTAATCTTTGGCCATATGCAAGATGAAGAGGCTGGTAGGAGTGCTGGTCAGGTGGAATTTCAGAGTGGAAAGAATTGGCTGTGCTTTTTCTCTAAACCTTGTCTTATCTGACTATAACAAGCTCCTTACAACCGTATTTACTATGCACAGGTAGATTAGTGCGGATCAACTCTTAACTTGTTTATGTTTAAAACCCATTGGAGGAAGATGGGACAAGCCTGCTAACATAATCCCTGCCTTACCTACAAAATCTTCCTTGTGTAAGGACAACATAAAGCTTTGGAAAGGCCCAAATTAGGTTAGCAAATGGCATAAGCTCAGTGCCTTTAATAGCTTCAAGGGCAAAGGGAGAAGGAAAATAAAATGGCTGGCTCTCCATGTTGAAAGTTTTACTTCATTCTAGATCCTTTAGCTGGACAAATCTAAAAAAAAGTCTGCCTAGATCGGGAATTTGTAACTGCAAGGACACAGCCATGAGCTAAGCTGATTTGTTTATTTGTGTCAGAATCGTCACAATTAAAATAGGGCATACTATGTGACATAAAATTTAAAATTAAACTGGTGAAAATAAGGCAAAACTATCCTTAACTTCTTTAGATCTGGAAAAGCTCTGCTGAATTTTGGTGGCTTCTGATCTTGCTGTGGTAGATCAAACTCAGACTGTGTGAGTGATCCAGTGGTGCCTGGAATAGTAATATTTTGTTGAGGGGTCAAAGATATTTGAGGGTGACCGAAAGGCATTTAAAGCAAGGAGAGGCAGAGCATTGAGATCTTGTAGGTCCTGGCAGATGACGAATGGAAGCTATAATCCATTTGTGGTTGTTTGGGCTCATCGGGTAGCCCAGTTTAAAGTGGAGACGCTCCCAAGCTGGGTGAAACCCCCTTCCCCAATCAAAATGTATGTTTATGTTCTGAAGAAACATATCAACATGCCTGCAGTTGGTACTGAAAAAGGTTGCATTAAAGTCTCCCTATGTTGGCCCACCCAACCTCTGTTTGCCATCAACACAGCCTGCTGAGCTGCCCTCCACAAGACCTGATAGATCCTGGATAGATCTTAATCCCTTGATGCTGTTCTTGGACAGTGTTGGAAGTGGGTGGGCTATATAGGTAATCCTTGACTTATGACCACAATTGTGCCCAGAATTTATGTTGCTAAGTGAGTTTTGCCCCATTTTACGACTTTTCTTGCCACATTTGTTAAGTGAATCATTGCAATTGTTAGATTAGTCACACAGCTGTTAAGTGAATCTGGCTTCCCCATTGTCTGCTTGTCAGAAGGTCGCAAAAGGGGATCACAGGACCCGGGACACTGCAGCTGCAATAATTGTGAGTCAGTTGTCAAGCATCCAAATGTAAATCACGAGAGCATGGGGATGCTGCAACAGTCATAAGAGTGAAAAAAAAAACATGTCACTTTTTTCACCGCTGTTGTAACTTTGTATGGTCCAGTGGTGAAATTCAAAACTTTTTACTATGGTTCTGTGGGCATGGCAGGGGAAGGATACTGCAAAATCTTCATTCCCACCCCACTCCAGGGGGAAGGATATTGCAAAATCCCCATTCCCACCCTACTAGGGCCAGCAATAGGTGGTATTTGTTGGTTCTCCAAACTACTCAAAATTTCCGCTACTGGTTCTCCAGAACCTGTCAGAATCTGATGAATTTCACCCCTGGTATGGTCCCTAAATGAACTGCAATATGTTGAGGACTAAATGTGGTGTCTTAATACCAGGACAGCTAAGCAGAGTTGTCTCGGTCATGAGCTAGGAATGATGGGGAGACAATGTCCTTGGGGCACAGCAGGAAAAAAAAGGCAGTACTGGATTACGTTTGTGCCACAGTGAGATTAAAATGGAGAAAGGCTGTAAATTGGGGGTGTCCAACCATGGCAACATTAAGACTTGTGGACTTCAACTCCTAGAATTCCCCAGCCGGTCATGGGCATGACATGGTGGCTGGGGAATTCTGGGAACTGAAGTGAACACGCTTAAAGTTGCCAAGGTTGGATACCATTGTTCCAAGCCATTTTTTCCTCAACTGGCTGTTTTCCATATGTTTGGTACTAGGAGTCCTTTGTCTTCAGCCAGCCCTTTCACAGAGGATGGGATGCGGTCCAAGATATCCAGAGGACAGTCAGTTGTCCTCGATTGTCCTAAGAAACCATCATACAAATTTTATTGAGCTTATGGCATGATTCTATAATAAAATAATTTGCATTGTTCTCTAGAAGTGAGCTTGGTGCAGAACTATTAAATATTCTGTGATATGCAGCCCACTGTTGAGACACCTTGCAGCTACCAAATATCCACTGTCAGTTGATTTGTGAATATTCTCCTTGGTGGATATTCCTTTCAACTCTGCAGCCTTTATTGAAAAACACACATCGATTTTTGAATGTGTCCTATTTTATTACATTAAAGATCTACACCCACCACTGAAAAGTAACCCATTCCTTAAATAAACAAGAAATAATGCCAATGTGAGAAATGAAGGGAAGAAACAAATGCATAAATATCTCCAGGATGATGGGGGTATCCAGGCTACCTGTTCTGCTAAATAAAGCTGGAGGGAAGATTGTCAATGCACGCTTTAAATGCACCGTTGGGAAGGCAGAGGAAAAGAAAATTAATCTTTAACAGAGAAGGTTGCTTATGCTGATAAATCTTTCCACATGTGCAGAAATATCGATCAAAAGAAATACATCAGGAATTAGTAGCAGGTGGTACCATTGGTCTGAATGCTACTTACTTTTGAGGAAACATATTTTGCAACTTAGCTGTCAGCATCTTTAAGTTGGGACCAGTAGCATTTAAGGGTGGATCAATATAATCTGGTTTTACAGGTAGTTCTTGACTTAATCACCACAACTGGGGCCAGAATTTCCATTGCTAGGTAAAATGATTGTTAAGGTAGTCACGCTCGATTTTGTGACCTTTTTTTGGTGACAGTTATGAATCACTGCAATTAATCACACAGTCATTAAGTGAATCTGACTTTGCAGCTGAGAAGATCTCAAGTAGTGACCACGGGGCATCAGGACACTGCAGCTGTCCTAAGTACATGCTGGTTGCCACGTGTGCCTGGATTTTGATCGCATGATCATGGGGATGCTGTGATGATTGTAAGTGCAAGGACCTGTCATAAATCACTTTTTTTCAGTGCCATTGAAACTTTGAATGCTTGCTAAATGAATTGTTCTGAATTGAAGTCTACCTGTATATGACTTCCACTGACATTCTTTCCCTATAAAAGTTCTTAGGAATAATTAATTGAAGAGACACCAAGAACTCTCCAATATGGTGTGCCTTTATGCTTCTATATTTGCTGTTTGAAATATGGCAGCTAAGGACTTTATTGGTAAGTGTGGGCTGTGAAGTCACAAGAAATGGAGATCGGAGCACCAGTATGTTAAGACCTGGGCTCTTTAGCTCATAAATGCTATTTATGTATTACAGAAGGGAACTGGTTCCAATTGCTGTATTTGAGTTTTAAAATAGGTTAGCAGATAGTGGACTAATAGAAGAGAATATTTGTAACTCACAGTTGAACATTTGCAAATCCCACTCCCTTCTATTGATGATGTTACCTGGTTTGGTAATGAAATGTCTGCGAGAAGTCCACCAAGAGCAGCAAGGACCCCACAGATATTGGATTTTTCAGGTGATTTCTGGAATGAAGAGATCTCAGGCCCTCAGTTTATCATATTTCTATTTTCTTTTTCTTTCTTTCTACAAATAATACAACTCAGGGTCACAGTTTCCAAAACTGCTTTCCATCCTTCTTTGAAGAATTCTAGAAACCCGTAAGATTAAATATGGGTTGACTGCTACTGCTAACAGAAGAAGTTATGCTACTAGGAGGGAAAAAAAGGACTACTGCTTTGGAATTGTATTTTGTCTTTCATATGATACATAAATAGAGACATTTACTGAATTTCCCCCTGCCTGTTCATCACATGCTGCTTTTTCACATCCCTGCCTTTTTGCTTCCTGCCCACGTTGGAAGCCCTTATTTATTTTCCTTGGGGGTATACTGGATGAGGCTCATTATTGCATCATTCTTCATCACTCCCTCAATGAATTCCTTTTCAGCAATTTTGTCTGCAAAAACAAAACCAATGGATACAATTAAATGATTATTTAGGTAGCATGAAATATAAGGAATGGAGCAGAGCAAAGGCCTAGTGGTGAAGACACTCACCTCCCACTTGGAAGATTTTGAATTCAGACCTAGGTAGTGGCAGATGTTTCTTCTCATAAAGAGAAAATATCAGCTGCGAACTCCATACAGGCATCAGGAAGGGCATCTGGCTAGTTAATGCTCAGCTCTACCCAGTCATCCTGAACTCACCCCGAATTAAAGGGACTAAAAGTCATGAGCCATGGTGACACAGTGGTTACAATGCATTACTGCAGACTACTACTGCTGACTGCCAGCTGATTGCAATTTGGCAGTTCAAATCTCACCAGGCTCAAGGTTAACTCTGCCTTGATCATTCTGAGGTCTGTAAAATGAGTCAGATTGTTGGGGGCAATATGCTGACTCTGTAAACGGCTTAGAGAGGGTTTAAAGCAGTATATGTCTATGTGCTATTGCTATAACCCCCCCTCTCCCCAAAATATAAGGAAGGAATCAATGAGGATTCATTGATAACAAGTAGAGGTTAAGATATTCATAATACAAATTATTTAAATGCTTTTAAGCCAAGACAGTTGCCAATTTTTAAAAAAAAATAGATCCTGGATTTTAAATCAGTGCAGAGCAAGAGATAGCTGAGTGTGGAACAGAAAAGTGGAATATTTTGACAATATCACTTGGAATGGATGTTTCACACATTCCTGCATTTGCGAACATTTGTGATTATGAAACTACAATAGAGCTACCATATCTGGGCTGCAAAATTTCAGGTAGACACTAGATGGTAGCAAAGCATCTCTTGGCTGCCATCTGTGCCTCTGTCCTGCTTCTGTATCTTACTGGTCCTTCAGATTCCTGTAGCCCAGATACTGCTATCATAGCTCTGATAATGTTGGTTGTCTTGGAGAAAAGCTGTGCAATCTTGGGAAAAGGTATAAAAATAGTTAAGCTTTCAGGATGGTGAACTCTCCCCCACCCCTCTTCCATTCCATGTTATGCAAATATTAAATGCAATTCAGGAAGTAGGCCTAATTTTTAAAAAATTAAGAAGTAGGCCTAATTTTAAAAAATAGTTGGAGCTAATTTGATCAATATTTTTGGGAAGAATCAGTAACGGTGAATTCAGTTCAGACTAATCTGACTAAAATTGTACTCATTGGGTTCAAACATTACATCTAATTATAATGTGATTTCCTTGAGTTGGAGTAGTGAATTGCATGAAACCAGGTGGCTGCTGGGGGTTCGCAGGGGTTCGGGAGAACCTCTAGCTAAGATTCTGTGCAATTCAGAGAACCCCCCAAATCTCACTCCTGGCTGGCCCAGCCCACCCCTCCACTCCCAGGAGTCCCCACGCGGCAGGTAAGTGCAGGGAGCACACGGAGGCTCAGGGAGGGCGAAAAGGGACCTATCAGAAGTTCGGGAAGTCCAGAAATGGGCCTCCATAGGGCCTCCGGAGCCTAAGACTATTTTCACTCTCCTGGAGCCTTGCCGAAAGCCTCTGGGACCTGGGTGGTGCAGGAGGCTGATTAGGCCACGCTCATCCAGCAACCAGCAGGGAACCTCTTGCTAAAATTTTAAAGCCACCTAATTTTGTTGACTATATTAAATTTATATGCTTAACTGTGGCTTAACTGTGGTTAAGAAACCAAGTGGTTAAATATAATATGAGAGCTAATTCTTGACTATCCATAGTTTCCAGATAGGCCAGAATGGGCTTTTATTGCACAACCCTGGAAATTTATGAGGAGGTGAGACAGTAGTGGGTTCCAGATCCCGTTGCAACCGGTATGGTGCAACAGGGCCGGGCGTCCACCACATGCACGTGCGCAGCATGCGCATATGCGTACGTACTGCCCGCAATGCTCTGTGATGCTCCAGCTGCTTGGCGGAGCGTCATGGAGGCACCATACGCTCCGTGCGCGTAAGCCCCGATCGGCTCAAATACAGGTAAGGAGGGTGGGTGGACGGGCGGGCCCTCCGGAGCACCATATCGGAACAGTACCTGGTGCTCCCAGCAGGCACCAATACGCCCGTACCAGGGCGTACCGGTCGTATCTCACCACTGAGGTGAGAGGTCTCCCATAGATAAAAGGTGAGAGGCCCTTAAAGGAGAAAAACATCACTTTATATACAGTTCAAACATACTGGGGTTGTAATGTGTTCTTCAATTGGCCAAAATAATCTGAGTCATCAAGCATCTACAGAGCATGCTTAGTAACTTTATATGTAATTATTCATATTATCCCATAATATTCTTACTTGACAATGCCTAACTGCATATTCAGGAGGTGTGTTTGCCACATTATAATGAGTTATCAGGTTATTTGGGTTTAACCTTTTGCACAGACATTGCTTCTAGCTGGCCTGAGCCGGTTCTGATCAGAATCCACATTCCACATGGGAAATTTGCTTGATACTAGCATCATTAATCAAAGGCACTTCTTGTTACTGAAATCAGTTACTCAAAGAGGCCACCTTATCTTGCTACCATCAAAAGTGTTGGATTATGAGAAGACGACACAGGTTCTAATCTACCCTTCAACCTCTGAGAGGCTTTGGGCTTCTCAGGTTGAAAAGAGAAAATAAGTCGAAGTTCATCCTCCAAAGTAAGCTATTGTAGAACAGGTATGCATTGTTTTATATGTAGATCGTTATATGTAAAGTTCTATAATTAGTAGCAATCAGTAGTTGGGGTAGGCGATGAAAGGCAAATTTACCAGCATCTCCCTTGCCAAAATATGCCCACAGCTTGTCAGCCCGTTTCTGGGGAGTGTTTTCATCGTCAGGCAGGGCTTTCTGTTCTTCTGGAGGAATCATCTTAAATATTGCCTGGCAGGATAAACGAAGACAAAAGTTATAGTCATTCTTTCTATAGAGCTAAGCTGCTTGATATTCTAAATCTTTGCATAGGATATGCAAAGATTTATGCAGCGGCAGCCAAAATAGCCAATGCAATCCTAAATTGCATTAACAGAGGGATACAATCAAGATCAAGTGAGGTACTAATACCACTCTGTAAAGCCCTAGTAAGACCAATGGTGGGTTTCAATTTATTTTACTATCGGTTCGCTCGTGCAATGCTTCTGCACATGCGCAGAAGTGTCTGGGCGGGTGGGCGGAGCTTCCAGCCGCTGCCCACTACTGGTTCGCTCGATCCAGGGTGAACTGGCAGAAACCCACCTCTGCTTGAAACTCTAGAAAAAGTGCAGAGGAGAGCTGATTAGGGGACTGTAGACTAAAACATATGATGAACGGTTGCAGAAACTGGGCATGGCTAGTCTAGTGAAGAGAAGGCCCAGGGGAGACATGATAGCAGTCTTCCAATATTTCAGGGGCTGCCACAGAGAGGAGGGGGTCAAGCTATTTTCCAAGGCACCTGTAGGCCAGACAAGGAATAATGGATGGAAACTGATCAAGAAGAGATTCAACCTAGAAATAAGGAGGAACTTTCTGACAGTGAGAACAATCAACCAATGGAACAGAAGTTGCCTTCAGAAGTTGTGGGAGCTTCATCACTTGAGACTTTCAAGAAGAGATTGGACTGTCATTTGTCAGAAATGGTGTAGGGTCTCTTGCTTGAGCTGGGGGTTGGACTAGATGACGTATAAAGTCCCTTCCAACTCTGTTAATCTGTTAATACCTGGAGCAACTGATTCTCAGCAATTGCTGGCCTACCTATCAGAGTTGTAGAAGAGCCAGGAGCCCTGCCTTTGGCATCTAATCCCTGCTCCTGGTCCTCCATTGGCCCATATTCTCTAAACAAGTATCCCCATGGATAAGATTTCTGAATGTAATCAGAACCATAAGCTTGCAAATACCTGTCTTATTTAGAAATTGTAATGCTTGGGGAAATAATCTAAAAGGACAAGTAAATATGAGAACAAAGTAAGATAAAAGGCAATGTGACTATAAGAAAATGATGGTTTACAAGCATAGACAAAGTACAAGGGAAATATATTTTTTTTAATTATATTTATTCCCCATGTTCTTGTTTGCAACCCAAGACATAGCAAAGTCAGGGAAGGAGATGCTGGCTTTGTACCCCTGTGTCATCAGTTTTTCACACAGGAGTAAGAATTTCTCAGCTCTTGGAGTGAGATTTGAGACCGAGTAGGGATTCAAACTGGGAATTTTTTCATGCATAATTACTGCACCACATTGCTTAAAAACTGATGCCTTTGAGTCAGGTGTAGCCTCTAGTGGGTTCATTGACATGACCTGTGGTTTCCACAGCACCATTATGCAAGTGGTTTGCCATTGTCTTATTCCGGTACGTTGAGTTCCCAGAGTAGCTTTGTGAGCTTTTAAGTTGGTCAGCCATTCAAAGAAACATCTAGCGGACTCAAAGATGTACTACTTTTCAGTTGAGTTGGTTAATCTGTCATTATGGAAATATTGACTTAGAGTTGTCATTAGTTCAAGATAGTATGGCCAACTTCTGGAGATCTTTAGGTCTCTCGCCTCTTGTTTAGCACTATTATATCAAGTAGACTTGTGCATTTAACAATGAAACCAGCTCCATATGAGTGGAGTGATAGGAACTCTAGTGTATCATAACTGGGTTGCAAAAATCCAGATGTCACTAGATGGCAAATAGTTCAGATATCATATGCTTGAAGTAGAAGAGCATCAATGAATCAGTGGAGACTTATCTGTGTATTTTTACTTATGGCAGACCTCTTCAACCTGGTATCTTTTATATGCATGGGACTGCAACTCTCTTAATTCCCAGCCAGCAAAATTGCCAGTTCTATAATTACATTATGGGTATAGGTCTTGCTAATTATTTCTGTGCTGAAGAGCATGAGTTATGGATTCTGTGTTCCAAAATGGTGATCGGGTACATTTGGAAGAAAAGTGTGATATGGTTTAGCCTGTTCAGCAACCCCTTTTCATTTTCCAAACTGAATCTTGATGTTGAAGGATGCTGATCAGTTAGGGCTAGTTCATTAAAACTTTTCTCTTGCAACCGGTTACCAATATATGGTTTTTATATGGTGCAGTCATGACAGGCAGTTGCAGTCCTTCAAGTGTTGGATTATATATCCCATCATCATTTATCATTGTTCAGCCTGGTAGAAGGTAGAATATCTGGAGGCTCACCCATCTGTGATGCTCTCATTTTTCTTTTGCTCATCCATAAGACAATGTCAGTCAAAAGATGGAGCATATCTGTTTAGGATCTTAGGCTTGTTGCTTCTTAATTATATCCCACTGGAAGGGCTGGGGGCTGTTAAGTGTGGGGATCCCTCTAATGACTGGTATCATAAAAACCTAAATGTTAATGGTTCATCTTGTGAATTTTATTGTGAGCCTTTTGTAGCTAATCATCCTCCAAGAATGTATTTGTATTTATTAGTTTGTCAAACATCTACAAGATAGCAGGTGTAAATATACATATGGATATAAACAAAAGAAATGAATGCAAATAGATGGGGACAGTAGGACAGGGTCGTTAGGCACGCTGGTGCGCTTATGCACGCCCCCTTTACGGACCTCTTAGGAATGGGGCGTAAGGCCCAAGGTTGACAGTTGAAGTTTGAAACTGTGAGGGTTAGAGGACGTAACAACAGAGTCAGGTAGGGCATTCCAGGCGTTGACCACTCTGTTGCATTTTCTGCAATTGAGTTTGGAGCGGTTTAGTTTGAGTTTGTATCGATTGTTTGCCCGTGTATTATTGTGGTTGAAGCTGAAGAAGTTGTTGACAGGTAAGTTGTTGTAACAGACAATTTTGTGTACTGTGCTTAGATCATACTGCACGCTGTTCCAGATTGTCCAAACCCAAAATTTCAAGTCTGGTGGTATATGGAATTCTATTGTGAGTAGAGGATTGGAGTACTCTTCTTGTGAAGTCCTCTGGACCTGGTCAATCGTATTAATGTCTGATGTACAGTGTGGATTCCAGGAAGATGAGCTCTACTCAAGAATTGGTCTGGCAAAGGTTTTGTATGTCCTAGTTAGCAGTACAATGTTACCGAAGAAGAATCTTTGCAAAATTAGGTTAACAACTCTTAATGCCTTTTTGTCAATGCTGTTACAGTGAGCTCTGGGGCTTAGATCGTTTGAGAGCCAAACATTGGGAGCAGAATTCCTGAAATGTCTATCTCACCAGGCAACTTCGGAGGAATTCTCTGGATTTACTAAGAACACATCTGGGGAACATTAAAAGGCCAATTGTCATATAAGCAAAAACAAGAGCTAAATAATATCCGATTACGACTTGGCTGCCCGTCTGAGGTCACCCGAGTTCTTATCCAATCTTATTTCAGTTTATCCCAGATTGAACTTGTAAACCTTTCTCTGATGGAGACTAAAGATTCCCTCCATGCAATCTCTCTGCAAAATAGTACATCTTTTTAGAATTCCAATCTGCCTTTGCCAGCACAAAATCTGCTGGGCTGCTTACGTATTTGCTCTGGTGTTTTGTAAAGACTATTGAACCTAATCCCTTGTCTTTAATGAAGCAGTCTTACCATACAAAAGATAAATAGAATTTCTCCTCCACGTTTGCACACAAGCACCCCCCACAGTTCTTCCTTTCTCACTCTCCCTAATTTGTTCTGATAGAGTTGCTAAATTTAAAACTTTGTATTTGTCCTCCTTTCTATGCTTTGAATTACAGCTTGACACATACAAATTAAGCAGATCAAGTTGTTTTCTTCACACATTTCTATGCCGTTAAGCCTTTTATTTCTGCTTATTAAATGCCTGCTGGTAAAGATGCAGGAGCAGAAACAATTAAGTCAAAACTCAGCTCACCAATTGTAGAGAGTAAGGAAAATGACCTTGAGGGAGTTGGTAGAATTATGCCAGCTCTATTGACAAGGGGCAAAACAGCTTTTAAATCCACAATAAACAGATAATATTCTGAAGGGGTTCAGACGGACACCTCCCTTATTCACTAGACTATAAGTAAAGGAGGGGGTAAAACTTAATCAGAGTTATAAAAGATTCTTTTATTGTAGCCGCTCACAATAAAAGTCATATTAGTCTTCTTGTAGAGTTTATTTCATGATCTGGTCCACCTGTAAGGGCTAACATCAATCTTCCTCCCAACAACAACCCTGTGAGGTGGGTTGGGCTGAGAAGAAAGCAGTTAGCCCAAAGACACCTATCTGGTTTCTTTAACTAAGGGAGAGTAAGAATTGCTAGTTTCTAGTTAGGCACCTTAAATATGGCACCATACAAGTTTAATGCAGTGTTTCCCAACCTTGCGAACTTTAAAACATGTGGACTTCAGTTCCCAAGATTCCCTAGCCTGCCTCTTTTTTTTAAATTTCTTCATTGCTTTGAAGTGTTCTAAATAGGCACACAGAACCTGTATGTAGTCCGCCATTAACCTCTAAAACTTATAAATTGATTTGGGATTTGAAACAAGCTACAGGCTCTGTGTAGAATTTATTCCTTTTAAAACCAAGGACACTTCTAGTTAAGAGTGGTTAATTGCTTTGGTTTTATTTTCATTCTTCAAAACCAAATTCCTAGTGCTTGTCACTTTTTAGAAGACTGAAGATGTGATAACAATTTTCACTGGCAGGTGACACCAATCATTTCCTAATGAGTTCCAAAATTTGTAAATCCTGGCTATGAAAAAGAGACTTATTGTATTTTTCGGAGTATAAGACACACTCCCTGCCCCCTAAAAAAGGGTAAAAATTTAGGTGCGTCTTATACTCAGAATGTAGCTCCCCCAAACTGCCGGCCCCCACCCTTCGGCCTCCGCATGTCGCATTTTAGACCTGTTCCAGGCTGCAGGGATTGCCACAGACCATCGCCTCCTCCGTGGCTTGCGTTTTTGGCCTCTGCGCCTCGCGTTTTCAGCCTCAGAGTGCTCCATTTTAGACCTGTTCAAGGCTGTGGGGATTGCCAGAGCACATCACCGCGATTGCTGCCTCCGTGCATTGTATTTTCAGCCTCTGTGCGTCGCGTTTAGGCCTCTGCATGCCCCGTTTTTGGCCTCTGTGTGTCGCGTTTTCGGGCTGCGATCGGTGGTGCTGTGCGTTGGTGATTCCCCCCCCCCCAGCCTTGAATGGGTCTCAAACATAGCATTTGGAGGCTGAAAACGTGAGGTGCAGAGGCCAAACCCGGAACAGCAGCTGCCTTGTCTTACCGCTTCCGCGCGTCGTCTCCTTTACTCACTAGAGCTCCCCGCAACCATCAGCTGTGCTTTTCAAGCTGCATATCAGCCCCAATGAGTCTGATACACAGCCTTGTTGGGGCTGACACATGCATGCTCACAACCAGCAAACTAATGTGCTGAAGGTGACCAGGCTAAGGATGCTAGCCAGATGAATACCTGGTAGGCAGTGTTTTTTTTCTTATTTTCCTCCTCAAAAACTATGGTACATCTTATACTCCGAAAAATACGGTAATTGATTAAAAACTAGTTTTGTTGTGGTTACATAATGTGAACATTGGCTTTAGAAAAGTGGGAATTTTTGAAGTGCATTATACATATGCACACCCCTGAATATTGATACACTAACGTAGAGCTTGAGCCTGATGTAATAAATCACATCAAAATGAAATAAAATGCTTGGATTCAAGCAAGCAAGTGATAAATGTATAGAGTTTTAGAGTGACTTCTGCACAGCCAAAATTTTCATCTATAAAATGGAGCAATACAGGCTTAACTTGAAAGCAGTACAGGTAACAAGGACTGTCCATTGTAGCCCTAAGTCTTGTTGGCTATAAAATAGATCACCCACATCACTGACCCGATTTTAATGGCCTTTCTTGTGTGGCATTTGTTAAACGTTAAGTGAATGCCACGCCCATTAAGAAAGACAATGGTTCGCTGTGGACAGGTTTTACCCCAAAATGGAAGTAAATGCCCTTTTTTGGCTAAATATTCATAAAACGTGGTCACATGATGGAGGGATGCTTCAAACAGCTGTAAGTTTTAATTATAATTTTACTATTGTAAGCCACCTAGAGTAGTCCCACGGTGAAAAAGAGGCAAATAAATTTAATTAATTAATGCAAGCTATGCCGCACACCCAAAGTGTGGTCATGTGTCTGTGGAGGGGGATCCGGCTGCCAGAACTACAGAACTAGGTCATAAAATACTCCCAGGGAGTTTCATCGTAACTTTGAATTGTCACTAAGTGACCAGTCATAAATTGAGAACTACCTATATATCTTAAAAGAATACTTTGTTCTCAGTTGTGATTGTCTTTTGCTAAACTGAGTTTAAGCAGGTTAATAAATATATACACAACAGTGAAGTTATTTGGTTCCTTTCTTACTGTTTAACCTCCTTTTTCTCCCTGTTTTCACATAAATGTTCCTTGAAAATTTTCAGACATTCTGAAGGTTCCTAAGCAGAAAATATTGGACAGAGGCACTTCCAAATTTGAGAACTTGTGATCTTTAATTGCTCTCTCAAACTTTTGATTCTGAATTTCCATAAGGCAATAAATGCAATTGTGAGTAAGAGTTGCGTTTTCACTGAAGAATTTTTGCAAGAAGTTACTGATTCAATGTAAAAGGGTGGCTAAGACACTAAGATGCTCTGTGGCTAAGACAGTTTGGCGGTTCGAATCACTAGCACCACCTAATGGAGTGAGCTCCTGTTAATTGTCCCAGACAACCTAGCAGTTTAAAAGCATGTAAAAAATGCAAGTAGAAAAATAGGGACCACCTTTGTTGGGAAGGCAACAACGTTCCGTGCGCCTTCGGCTTTTAGTCATGCCGGCCACATGACCATAGAGATGTCTTCAGACAGTTCTGGATCTTCGGCTTTGAAACAAAAATGAGTCGGGAAGGACTAGCACATATGTGCGAGGGGAGCCTTTACCTTTACTGATTCAACATACAGTAATTGTTTGGATTGAAAAAAAAGGGTGGAAAGGAAAGCCAATTTCAAAACCACCATCCCCCAGACAGTCTGCTCTGCCCCATTAAGCAGAAGTGGGGAAGGATGGCCCTTTTATGACTTGTGGACTTCAACTCCCAGAATACCTGAGCCTGTCACACCTGCATTAGAGCATTTATGGGTCATCTTTTGCAGATCCTGCTACCGATATGCTTAATCTCAGCAATTAATTTGGCTTTTTTCCACTGCTGCATAAATTGTTTCTTAATATACTTCTCAAAGTTATTTATTTTTTCAGGTTTTCTAACACAATTGTTTTAGCATTTGTTTTTATTGATTATACTTTAATGTGTTTTTTTTAAAAAAAAGAATAAACATTAAACTTTTAAAAAAAGTTTTGGTTCTACCTTGTAATCCATCTAAGAATTGTTCAAAACACTGAACACTGTCAGCTGCCCCCCGTGGACATTTCATCTTGTTCCATCTCTCCGTGATGTCATCCCGTTTGGTTGATGCCACACTCTCCTCTATGTTATACTGCAACAGAACTTTACTCCCTTCGGGAACTCCCCCTTTCCCAGGGATGGCCTTCTTGCCTATCAAGACGCTTCCTTAATGACGGATCTCGGGATCCCGAGAGGTGGCATGTGAAGAAGAGACTTCTTAGGGGTTTCTTACAGGGGGTTTTTAATCAAATTTTAAGGGGGGGGGTTTGATTCGGATGGCTCAGGCAGACTTGGGGGGGGTAGTCTGCCAGGACACAGGCCAGAGCTAACTAATGGGCGCAGGTCGGGAGTGCTGGAAAGGATTGGGATTCCGGGCGAGACATTAAGCCATTCCATTGGGGGGTTCACCATCTCTACTGTTTGTGGGAGAGGCAGATATGGTGGAGGCCGAGGGCCAAATTATGTTCAGGGGACGCTGGTTCACTGTTTAAGAGGGTCACGCGTTCCGACTCTCATTGCCCTTTTCACACCCCCGGGTGCTTGGGGTCACAGGACCCTGGTCTCCAGCTGGTGTCGCTTAACATCATGTCCGTGATACATAAGGCTCCCCTCATTTACGACCACATACAAGAGGGTAGAGCGGACCTGGCGTGCATTACGGAGACCTGGTTGGGCCATGAGGGGGGTGTTCCTCTTAGTGAATTATGCCCACCAGGCTTCCGGGCGTTTCACCAGCCGAGAGCCCAGGGCAGGGGCCAGGGGTGGCGGTAGTTATTAGGGAAAGTCTTGGACCTCAGGAGGTCACTGTGCCTTAGATAGGCGGGTGTGAGTCCCTTTTTGTGAAATGGGGCCTTGGAGTTCAGGTGGGCCTTTTTGTTACATACCTGTCTCCCTGCTACGTTTCATCGGCCTTGCTGGAGCTGCTGGATGTGTTAGCTGGATTGGCGGTTGATTTCCCCAGGCTTATGATCCTGGGGGATTTCAATCTGCCTTCCATTGGCGAGACATCCGAGTCAGCTCAGGAGTTCATGGCTTCCTTGATGGCTATGGACCTAATTCAGTTAATTCAAGACCTCACCCATAACAGGGGACACACGCTCGACCTGATTTTTGTCTCTGGGCAGTGGATGAATGATCTAGATTTAGGGGATATTTCTATCCAACCCTTGTCATGGTCTGATCATTTCCTCATCAGGCTTGACTTCCATACTGCTACCTCTTGCCACAGGGAGGCGGAACTGAAAAGATGGTTCTGCCCCAGGCGCCTGATGGACCCTGAAAGGTTCCTGATGGAGCTTGGGACTTTTCCTGAATCCCTTGCTCACAGCTCGACTGAAGCCCTAGTGGAAGCCTGGGATAGGGTGGCCACTGGGGCCTTGGATCGCATTGTGCCTTTGTGGCTTCTGACTCGGTGTCGATCCCGGGTAGCTCTCTGGTTTACCGAGGAGCTCCGGGAGATGAAACGCCGGAAAAGACGCCTAGAGAGTGGTTGGAGGGCCAGCCGGTCCGAATCTGATCGAATACTAGTAAGAAATCATATTAAATCCTACTTAGTGGTGATAAAAGCGGCAAAACAGCAACATTTTTCCGCTCTTATCGCGTCTACAGATAACTGCCCAGCCGCCCTGTTTAGGGTGACCCGCTCCTTACTTAACCAAGGAACTGGGAAAGACCCCTTGCAGGGTAGGGCTGAAGAATTTGTTCAGTATCTGCAGGATAAAAATCGCTCAGATCCGGACAGGCTTGGACTCTGACTGGGTAGATTCGGGCGAGTCGACGGGAATGAATCTTGTGGAGACTATCTGGGATGAGTTTGACCCTGTGACCTCCGAGGGCATGGACAGGATTATGGGGAGACTCGGTGCTGCCAGTTGTGTGCTGGACCCGTGTCCCTCTTGGTTAGTTTCGGCTTCCCGGTAGATGACACGAGGCTGGCTCCAGGCGATTACCAACGCTTCATTGAGAGAGGGGTTCTTTCCCACCTCCTTGAAGGAGGTGGTAGTGAGGCCCCTCCTTAAGAAGCCTTCCCTGGACCCAGCTTCTTTAACAAATATTATCTGGTCTCCAACCTTCGCTTTGTAGCGAAGGTTGTCGAGAGTGTGGTAGCACATCAGCTTCCCCAGTACCTGGATGAAGCTGCCTACCTGGATCCGTTTCAGTTGGATTTCAGGCCCGGGTACAGCACGGAGACGGCATTGGTCACCTTGGTTGATGATCTTTGGCGGGCCCGGGACAGGGGCTACTCCTCTGTCCTGGTCCTATTAGACTTCTTGGCGGCTTTCGATACCATCGACCATGGTATCCTACTGCGACAACTCGGGAGGTTGGGAGTGGGAGCACCATTTTATGGTGGTTCTCCTACTTGTCGGATCAGTCACAGTTCGTGTTGACTGGAGGACAGGGATCAACCCCAAGGCGCGTCACTTGTGGGGTGCCCCAGGGGTCGGTTCTCTCACCCCTCCTGTTCAACATATATATGAAACCGTTGGGCGAGATCATCCGTGGTTTTGGGGTACGGTATCATCAATATGCTGATGATACCCAACTTTTCATCTCTACCCCAAACCACCCAAACGATGCCCTCGACGTGATGTCCCGATGCCTGGAGGCTGTGCGGATCTGGATGGGAAGGAACAGGCTCAAGCTCAATCACTCCAAGACTGAGTGGCTGTGGTTTCCGTCATCCCGATTTGTGCATCTTGTTCCATCTTTGACGATAGGGGGAGAAATTTTAGCCCCCTCAGAGAGGGCCCACAATCTGGGAGTCCTCCTGGATACGCGGCTTAGTTTAGAAGAACACCTGACGGCCGTGACCAGGGGGGCCTTTTACCAGGTTTGCTTGGTACGTCAGTTGCACCCCTTCCTGGATCGGGATGCTCTGTGTATAGTCACTCATGCCCTCGTCCTTTCTCGCCTGGACTACTGCAACGCTCTCTACATGTGGCTGCCCTTGAAGAGCACCCGGAGGCTTTAGCTGGTCCAGAATGCGGCCGCACGGGTTATCATGGGGGTACCTAGGTGCTCCCAGGTTACACCCCTTTTAGGCGGCCTGCACTGGTTGCCAGTTGTTTTCCGGGTGCGATTCAAGGTACTAATTAGGACCTTTAAAGCACTCCATGGCTTAGGCCCAGGGTACCTGCGGGACCACCTACTGCCACCAGTAGTCTCCCACTGTCCAGTGCGATCCCACAGAGTTGGCCTCTTCAGGGTGCCGTTGGCCAGACAGTGTCGGCTAGCGACCCCCAGGGGGAGAGCCTTCTCTGTGGGAGTGCCTTCCCTCTGGAATGAGCAGCCCCCGGAGATTCGCATAATCCCAGACCTCCAGTCCTTCTGAAGCGCCCTAAAATGTTGGCTTTTCCAGCAAGCCAGACTGGTCTGAACAGAATAAAATAAATGATTGATTTAATTGTTAATTTTAATCTAATTTTTAAATTTTTATTGTTAATATTGGGTTTATTTTTGGATACTTTATTTAATTTCCTTTTTAACTTTTGTAATATGTTTTTTTTTAATGTTGTATGCTGCCCTGAGTCCTTTGGGAGAAGGGCGGGATATAAATCCAATAAACAAACAAACAAACAAAACAAACCTAGCTTAAGCCATGCAGGTGTATATAGACAGGTGAGCAAATGAACTGAAATATATATTCTGGGTGGAGGAACAAAACAGACAGTTTAATTTGTTATTAGTTTAGAATCACTGGCTAAACTGAGGGGAAACAAGGCAACCACTTTCAAAGCAACATGTCTTGGAGAACATTTTCCCTTCATTTATAGACATCTACAGAAAGCAAAACGTTTGCTGTAAAATAAATGGATATAAGGATTTGTGAATGAATCCAAAATTGTTGTCGCAGAATTCTTGCTGTGTCTAAGATGCACCGTGGTGTTGATGGAAAGAAGAACGGGTGTGCCCATAAATATAATTTGTTACAAAAACTACGGTAACAGTCTGAGGACCAGCATTAGGCAATCAGGAGATTGTGAATTCTAATCCTGCCTTTGAGGCACGAAGCCAGCTGGCCTGGGTCACCTTGGGCCAGTCCTAGGAAGAAGGCAAGTTGCAAACCGTTTCCAAAGATTTTGGCCAAGAAAACTGTGTGGGGCTAATCTGGGCAAAGATCAAAATGGACTGGAAGGAAACATGCAAAATACAAGGAATATATTTTTTAAAGGATCTGTTATTGACTTGGAGAATCTTGTTTCAGGATCACTTCTGTATCAGGCTGCAGCTATGCTTTCACAAGGAGATGAAACGAAGGGTTAAAGTAATATCAGCACTGAGTTTGTTGGAATTTGCTCTGTGCCCTAAATGCCTTTGATTGGGAATTGAAATTTCAAATGAGAAAGCCCATTAGAATACTAGTTAAGGCCTTGTATTGATGGGGAAAAGTATTTTGTAGCTGAAATAGTCTATTGATACAAGGCCTTAGCTTTGTGTTAAACTGTAGGTTCCCTGTTGCTCTCCAAGCTTGGTTGTTTTCTTGCAGACGTTTCATTACCCTACTAGGTAATAGCATCAGTGTCTTGTACGTCAGTTTAGCACTGGAGAACACAGGTATACACACACTCTGAAATAATACCTACAAAACCTTTTCCTTGAAGTAGTAAATTCTCACCACTTGGAAGAAGCTGTACTTACATATTAATTCTACTTAGTAGGTTCTCCCCCCCCCCCCCCTTTTAAGTGAAAATCATTCTAGAATGTGTTATTTTAATTAAGTTTAGACTTGGCTTCAGGAATGTGACAGAGTTATATAAATTTTCCCCAATTTATATTTTTTTAAACTGTATCTCAGAAGTACATTGGATCAAAAATATGATCCTGATAATTAACATAAATCTTTGCTCTATTTAGGATTTGATACAATAACTTTGATCACTGAATGTTCCCTTGTAGTTAGTCTCTCTGTCCCAATTGTGTAATGGAAATATTTGTAATTTATTTCATCAATTTGTTGAAAGGATTACCAAAGCCAGGAAATATAGTTCCTCTTCTTTTAAGAATAAATAAACAATATAGCATATTTAAAATAGGACAAATATAGGCCTAGTCCTGATTTAGCATCTGCCTCATTTAGTGACCATTCACAATTGCAATGCTGCTGAAAAAATAACTTTGCGACAAGTCTTCACATGTAGGATTTTTACAGGTCATTAAAGCAAAGGATAACTGAAATAAGATCATAAGCACCATTGTTTCACTTAGTGACCATTTTGCTAAATAACTGAATTGCTGGTCCTAATTGTTGTTGCTAAACGAGGACTAACTGTATAGTATTTTTTTCATATATTGATCTATTTTTTAATTCACTCTGTTCTCTGTGTTTCTCCTATCTATTAAAAATAATAGTAAAAATAATTAAGTCTTTGCCTGGATCTGAAAAACCAACATGGTCTACGTATTTTTATCTTCTCAAAACTAGTAGAATTTACTCCTGGGTGGAATAACAAAATTGAAAAGACTTCACAAATACTGTAGGGAGAGAATCCGAGCCTTAGGTTCGCCTAGTCTAATATTAATCTTTGATTGCTTTGTCCTTCTGTGGTTTGTGAAGCACAACTGGGAGGGGAACCTAGAAGGTGGAAAAGTAGAATAAAAACGACTTTCTTTTTCTTTAAGAAAGGAGTGGGGTAGAAGATGGTTGACACCCAAGAGAGAAAATTATGAGGGGATTTACAACTATTTCTATTGTAAGAATTGTGCTCATCCTATTAAATAAGGACAATCAGTTTCGCCTCTCCGCGTTTGGGAAGGGCTAATCCATTTGGGTGCAGGAGACAAGTATTAGCCTACATAATCCATTAATTTACCATCTTCTAGAAGTGGATTGATGGGACGCAGTGGCTTCGGACAGCGCTGGCTCTTCGGCTTTGAAATGGAGATGAGCACCACCGCCTAGAGTCGGGAACGACTAGCACGTATGTGTGAGAGGAACCTTTACCTTCAGAAGTGGATTGAGAAAGTCACACAGCCATTAGCCATTATTCCCTCTCGATGATAACAACTGTCTTTATATGACTCAGCCTCTCGTAAGAATGGCAGGCAGCTTGTATGGCTTCAGCTGGTCCAGGCAGAATGAGACCTGAGACACACTTATGTTGAACAGGACCACATACTTATTCAGGAATTGAATTTTACAAGTTTCCATCTACAAAAGGAGGCTTATTTTAAAGGATGTAATTCAAGGGAAAACGATGCAAGTTTCAAAGGGCACAGACAGTAATAGGAAGGAAATAACCTTTTCCCACAAGCTTTCCTCACCAAAACCATTAAGTATGAACATCCACAGTTAGTTTTCATTGTATTACAGGTAGTCCTTGAGTTACAACCACACTTGAGCCCAAAATCTATGTTGCTAAGTGAGGAGTTTGTTAAGTGAATTTTGCCCCGCTTTACAACTTTTCTTGCCACAGTTGCTGAGTGAATCACTGCCGTTGTTACATTTAGTAATACAGTTGTTAAGGGAATCTGCCTTCCCTATAGATTTTGTTTTTCAGAAGGGTTGCAAAAAGAGATCCCATGACCTCAGGACGTTGCAACCGTCATGCCAAGCATCTGAATGTAAATCAAATGACCCTGGGGATGCCGCAACGATCCTAAGTGTCAGAAAAGGTCGTAAGTCCCTTTTCTGCAGTGCTGTAACTTTGAATGGTCACTAAGTGAACTGTTGTAAGTCAAGGACTTCCTGTATTGTGCAAGAAGACATTTCCATTGCAGATTGGTCCATGTCCAATCTGGGTTTCGAATCCGAATTCCTCCCAACTCCCTGTCCCTTCCACAGGCAACCCCCCACCCCACTTCCCCGAATGTTCTCTGCACTCACGGCAATGATCTCGAGAACTTCGTTCTTGCTGATCTCACCGCTGCGGTCTACATCGAAAAGCGAGAAAGCCCATTCCAGCTTAAGGTCAGTCTTGCCTGAGGAGGTCAGATGCAGTGCGATGATGTACTCCCGGAAGTCTAGAGTCCCATCATCATTGGTGTCAAAGCTTCGGAAGACATGCCGAGCATAGACCTTGGGGTCAGAGTTGGGGAAGAAAGTGGAGTAGATTTTTTCAAAGTCAGCTTTACCGATGCGCCCATCGGGGCATTGTTTTTTGAAGGCATCATACCATTTGACCAGCTCGTCCTCCGAGAACTTTGTGCTCGATTTCAGATCATCAAGGATCTCCTTGGAGATCATCCCGCTCTTCTTATTTCCCATCGTTTGGTTCGATGCTCACCTTCCTAACAAAGCGTCACCAATGCTGCTAGAGCTAGCCTGTTTTTTCTTGCTTCCAGTGAGCTAGTAGAAGGGCAGGTGACCAGAATACCTTCTTATATAGACTGCTTGGGATGGACCTTTGACGCTGCTCCTTGCCTCCCCTAATGGTCATGAATGCATCAACCCGGATATCACACATATAAAGGGAGATACTATTTTGGTTGTGCTGATCACAGTTTCTCCAAGCTCTTTAGCACAAAGGAAATCAGCTTTAGACATCACTGGCGTATCTGCCCTCCACCCCCTCAATCCTTCTAGCCTCCTTTTCTTTAACAACCCAGGTTTATTCAGATGGTGTCAGACTCAAGATACACGCGGGTGCTGGGAATTTTTAAAAAAATCTATGAATGGGGAAAGATGGACAGACAGATGGAAAGGCAATCTTTGTCACTTATGTGTTGGTCACTAAAAAGCTATTGAAATATGTTTCAAGTAGCACATGCATTAGGATTTAATTCTAAAAAGGAAGGAAGGAAGAGGAATTGCACGTCAAGTTAAATTTTCTCTTTTCATCCTGTTTGATCCATATGGAAAATATATCAGTAATCAAGAAATATCTCCCTTTCTATATTTTCAAATTAATAGTTTTTCATCCAGATAATTAGATATTTTTTTCAGCAAAGTAATATTATATACTTAACAGTAACTGCACAAAGGCAGAGGTATATTTCAGTAGACATGATCACAGTTACTGTATTCAGATAGTCCTTGACTTAAAAAGTTCATTTAGTGAACCATTTGAAGTTACAATGGCATTGCAAACAATGACCTATGACCGTTTTTCACACTTATGACCATTGCAGCATCCCCATGGTCATGTTATCAAAATTCAGACATTTGGCAACTGACTCATATTTATGACGGTTGCAGTATCCCGGGGACATGTAATCACTTTTTGCGACCTTCTGACAAACAAAGTCAATTGGGAAATTGGAATCACTTAACAACTGTGTTACTACCTTAACAAGTACAGAGATTCACTTAAAAACAGTGGCAAGAAAAATCGTAAGATGGGTTATGAAATTCACTTAACAACTGTCTCACTTAGCAACAGGAATTTTGGCTTCAATTGTAGTCATAAGTCAGTAGCCATGTATCTAGCTACTCAAGGAATAAAAAAAAAGCCTTGTTAGGTTTTTTATGAATGTATACCACGTATATGTGATTACATACATGAACAAGGAACTTATGATCACATTTGGGAGCATAATTTCCATTGCCAAACAAGGTGGTGGTTATTCCTTGACTAGCCTTGGAACAATCATGGAAAAAGTGTTATAAAATCAAGCATGGTCGTAAGTCGAGAACTATCTGCACATTAGTCTGTCTTCATGGGGAAGAAGGGAGGTGTAGATGGAATAAAATCCGTTTAGCATAGAATCTCATTAGAATTCAGGTGATAAATCTGAGAGGCTTAAAGCTTCTCGTGCTGGATCTAGAATGTTCTTCTCATTGCTTAAACTCCTTCTAATATGACTCTTCTGAAAAACTGCCAGCAACAGCTCTTCCCCTATCACTCCTCTTATAACAGCATATCAAACAGAATAGCAGAGTTGAAAGGGACCTTGGAGGTCTTCTAGTCCATCCCCTGCCCCCATGTCATTCTGGATAAATGGTTGTCGAATCTTTTCTTTAAAACCTCCAGTGTTGGGGCATTCATAAATTCTGGAGGCAAGCTGTTCCACTGATTAATTGTTCTAACTGTCAGGAAATTTCTCCTTAGTTCTAGGTTGCTTCTCTCCTTGGTTAGTTTCCATCCATTGCTTCTTGTCCTGCCTTCAGGTCCTTTGGAGAATAGTTTGACCCCCTGTTCTTTGTGGCAGCCCCTTAGACATTGGAACACTGCTATCATGTCACTCTTAGTCCTTCTTTCCATTAAGTTAGATGTACCCAATTCCTGCAATTGTTTTCCATATGTTTTAGCCTCCAGTTCCCTTGTGTAGTGGAATCATGTTTCTGTGGCACTTCAGATTGGCCAAGAGACATCAAGAGATTCACTCCCAAACTTCCCACCTCAATTTCTCAGTTAAGACAAAAAGTTTGAGGTAGTATGGCATAGTGAATAGGAAGAGGCCCCTGGAGACCTGGGTTCAAGTTACTCTTAGCCACTCAGGCTCATTTAAAAGGCTTTGGGCCATTTAAACACTCTCTTAGCAAAGCTGCCCCACCGGAATGTTGTGAGAAATCTGCCCAAAAAATGTGCTACATGCATGCTACCTTCAAACCTCAAAGCAGGATAGACGTTTTACACATAAATAAAACTCGACATACTCAAGAGGTTAATTGCTTTGGTCTGCAGCTAATTTGGCTGTCCCTTGCTACCTTTGACCATATGTTCAATCCTCTTTGCCCTTCCAGATCTGTCAGTAAAGCAGTATTAATGTCAAATGAAATCCATCAAGATTCAGTTGAGTGCCAATGGGTTTATAGGTGTGCTTGTGTGCATATACAGTATATGCAGTAGAGACAAATTTCCTTTGTATTGCAGAAGAGGAGGAAAAGATGGGAAGAAAAAGTTTCCATAGTCCCTGACTCCCTCCCTTCCTCCTTCCCTCCTTCCTTCCTCCCTTCTTTCCTTCCTTCCTCCTCCCTCCCTCCCTCTCTTTCTCTCTTTCTTTTCTTTCTTTCCTTTTCCTTCTTTCCTCCCTACCTCTTTATCTTTTTATATTTCTCTCTCTCTCCCTTCCTTCCTTTTCCTTCTTTCCATCCTTCTTCCTTCCTTCCTTCCTTTCTTTCTATCACACTCTAGTGGCAGTGGATTCACCAAGCTCGATGGCCAATGTTTCACTCAGCACGGTAGTTTAGCAAATTTTCAACAAACTAAATTGCTTATGTGTACAGAAAGAAAATACGGCTACTTTTCAACTTACAACCATTCATTTCGTGTCTGTTCAAAGTTACAGTGGCACCAAATAAATTATAGCTAGTCCTCATCTTATGACTACAGCTGATCCCAAAATTTATATTGACAAAGCAGCAGTTAAGTGAGCTTCATCCCATTTTAGGACCTACCTTGCCACAGTTGTTAAGAGAACCACTACAGTTATTAAGTTTATAACGTGGTTGTTAAATGAATCTGGCTTCCCCATTGACTTTGCTTGTCAGAGAATTGCAAAAGGTGATCACATGACCCCAGCACGCTGCAATCATTGCAAAAACATGCCAAGTGCCCAAATTTGGATCATGTGGCCATGGAGATGCTGCAATGATTTTAAGTGTGAAAAACAATCATAAGACATATTTTTTCAGTGACATTGTAACATCAAACACTCACTAAATGAATGGTTGTAAGTCAAGGACTACCTATATAAGAGGTCCTCGCACTTAGGAGATCCCCACAGTCATATGATCAAAATTCAGATTCTTGGCAACTGGCAGTGATTGCAGCATCCTGTGGTCATGTGATTACCATTTGCAACCTTCCCAGCTGGCTTACGACAAGCAACGTCAAAGGTGACGTTGATTCAGGTAACAGCCATGATTGACATCAGCTTCAGTCATTTGTTGAACAATCATGGGTATAACAGATCATAAAATTGGGCTTGACTCCCTCAACAACCACCTTGCTTAGCAACAGAAACTCTGGTTTGAATTGTGATTGTAATTTCCGGACTACCTGTAGGCAAGTGACCTTGTAAATCTCTCTCTTGCATTATAGTAGGTGAACAGGAATTCTTCTACAATGCAGGAGAAATATATGTGGATCTATTTGAGACTCCTTGATGTTGTGCTGGCTGATCAAAGCAGAAACTGGCTATCCGATCTAAAGATTCAGCCTTTAGACCAACTTGTGGAAACTATTTCTATACTTAGCTGTGTGCTAAGTAATTTCTTCAATTGATGGCAATTTTGAAGCAATGGATGGAAAGTAATCAACCTAGAACTAAGAAGAAATTTCCTGACAATTAGAACAATTGATCAGTGGAATGATTTGCCTCCAAATTTGTGGGTGCCCCAACACTGGAGATTTTTAAGAAAACTAGAAGCGAAAGCATTTTAAAGCATTGTACAAAGTGATCATGTGACCGTGGAATACAGCAAACATCGATAAATGTGAGCCAGTTGCTGACTTCCCAATAGGCACTCTTGATGTTGGAATTTCAAAACCAGATCGTAAGTAGAAAACAGGGAGTTCTAGTGTAATTTCAAACAGTCACTAAACTATTGGGCATAAGTCAAGGACTACCTGTATGGAACAGGAGGCGTACAGTGATAATCTAGTTCAGTTCCAAACCGTTTTAACCAGGAGTGTCCAACTTTGGCAACTTTTAAGACTTGTGGATTTCAACTCCCAGAATTCCCCAGCCATCCCTTTCTAAACCATCCTTGTGTAGTGGCTGTTGGGACTCTTTTACTAATCCTCCAGAGTGGAAGAGTTCACTGTTTCCAAATCTCAAACATGTGGCTTTGCTGTACAGCAAAAAGGTCCTCCCCCCCTAGTATTTAAATTAAATCTAGGCAGCTGTAATTTTTAATCCATTATTTCTGTCTCCCTAACGCCTGCCTCACCTTGCTCAGGCCTGGCCCAACAGAAATGAAAAATAGTACATTTTTTAAAAGTTTAAAATGAAATTCAAAACATATTGCTAACTCTTATTCTTTTTCTGTTTAACATTTCCAACATTTCATTCACTCCATCTTTTCCACTGAGAGCTTTAAATCTGGATGCAGCTTCTCTATTCTAAAGTCATTTGGTATTCAGACTGTGCTCTGAAGAATTCGTGGAAGCTTATCAGGGGCTCTTTCAGAAGAATGTCAATTTACATTTATATATTACAGGTTATTGAATGGGGTCCGCCAATTTATTTACAGCATTCTCTGGCTGGCTGGGTGTGTACCTACCGGGGACAATGTGCTCCATTCCTCACTCTGTATATTGTATCCAAGTTTCTCAGATGACCACTAAAGTTACAGGAACTCCTTAATTGCCACCTTATCAGTCCATCATCCGTATTCCAGGATAATTGACACAGAAATCAGGGTGGGGGAACCGGGAACCAAATTTAAGATCTGCAGCAGCAACTGCAGCAACAGCCAGGCTGGCAGGAGAGACCAACAGAGTTTTGTCTGGCACTGGGTTGAGTGGAATCCAAAGAAGATAGAAAGCAGGACTGTGGCCAGGTGCTAAGGATCTGGAACAAATGGGAGGAAAGTAATTTCTCTACAAGGAATACTGACTCACAACTAAGGTGAGTAAGAAATAGATGGACAAGAATATACTTAGTAGTTACCCTAGGATTTGCACATCACAGCAAAGGTCACCCTCCAAATTGGGCTGCTTGTTTGTGTGTGTGTGTGTGTGTGTTTGTGTAATGGCTCATAGATTAAAGATGTTGGACTGTTGACAGTCCAGATTCGAGACCTGAGCTCTGCGCAATGGGATGAGCTCCCGTTACTTGCCCCAGCTCCTGCCCACCTAACACTTTGAAGCATCCGAATGCGAGTAGATAAATGGGTACCTCTTTGGTGGGAAGGTAACAGCATTCCTTTGGTGTATAGCCATGCTGGCCACTTGATCACAGTAATTGTCTTCAGACAATGCTTGCTCCCTCGGTCAATAAACCAAGATGAGCACCATGCCCTTGAGTTTAACATGACTGACAGAGAAATGTTTACCTTAATATATCCAAGGGGAAGGGCTATCAAGGGGTAAAATTAAGTTAATGGTACCCATTCTGCCCGTTAGCTCTTTCTGACAACTTCACAAAAGGTGGGAGGGTGGGAGGACGTGTTTGATCTTATCCAAGTTGAAGATTTTGTGGCATGCTGGTGTGATCGCACTTTTGGTACTTCTCTGTGAGTGAAAGGGATGGGGGGGAAATGTGTTTTACCTTTCGGTGCAAAAAAACATACCCAGTTTTGGATTTTCAAAGCCAAATACAGCCTTTGTTTGAAATGTCCAGGTCTCCAAATTTTGCACTGTAATTTGCCAACTGTGAAAAAAAATGTGGATTCAAGAAATGTCTGTACAAAATGCATAATATCAGGAAAATAATGTACACGGTTGCATAAATTAGTGAAAGAAATGCCCAAAATATGTACATTTGGCAAAATTGCAAGTGAAATATGGTAGTTCAGATGTCAGATCATTTGAGGATATTTCAAATTGAACGTCCCACTGAACTGTGAAGCTTTGGGCCACTTAATCTCTTTCAGAGCAGCCTGTTTCATAGGATGGTTATTAGGATGATATAAATAGAGTCAGTTGGGGGTAGTAGTTAAGGCAACAGAAACCGGGACTGTGAGTTCAAGTCCTGCCTGAGGCAGAAAGCTAACTAGTCACTCTCTTTCAGCCCTAGGAAAGAGGCAATGGCAAACCATTTCTGAAAATCTTGCTAAGAAAACTGCAGGGACTTGTTCAGGTAATTGCCAGGAGTAAAAAACTGACATGAAGGTACAACCAGTCAATAATAAAATCAAAGACACATAAATAATGAAGGCATCTCTTAAACCAGCTTGATCTAGTTGTAACACCATGAAATACTGAGACTCACAGAACCTCTAATACTATGTAGATGATCCCACTAGATCCTCTTGGATTTTGTTGTTTCTGTGATAGTATAATGAGAGTTAATGTGATCAATTGTTGAAGTGGGCTCATCATTCTGATGCCAGCATTGTTCTATAAACTTTTTATTTTTGATGATGGCACTGCAAATGAGAGTATTTTTTTTCTGGAGAAGTCAGCTGACTTTTCCTTTTTCCTTTGGGATTCAGTGGACACTCTATGCTGCTTAATTTTACCCGTACATAATTATTTGCCAGTAAATCTCATAGAAGGAGTAAATCTTATTTTTAACCCTTCAGGAAACAATTTTTAAAGGTTTTCTGCAATAGTGGTTTGCAGTTCTGCTTTTATTATTTATATTTGTTAGCTATTTATGCAGAATGTATGTAGGCATTGCAGCCAAGTGTTTCAAGCATAGCAATTGCATGTTAAAATCACAAATATAAGCTTCTTTTTTTTCAAAGTCACTCTGAGAATACTTTTTTTAAAAATTAAACTGAATTCTGCTGCAAAGAATCAAATATGCAGCTGTCTGTCAGCACATCAACTTGACTCAAAAATATTCCTTTACTGACTCAGCCTGTAATATAGCTATCAAGGATCTCCTTTGGTTTCCTTTATTTTTTTCAAATGGCCACCCTACACAATTAGGTTGCTAATTATCTAGAAGTAAAAATAAACAGGCAATCTTGAACATTCACCTCAGACAACAGTGGAAAGTGCAGAATTAAGCAAAATCCTCTGAGAAGGATTTGCAAAATCTAAATTTAACATCTGCTAATGGCTGTCACCATGGTTGTTCCGAATCCAGAACTTTAATTTTTTTTTACTATTCCTCTTTATTCCCTGCATCCTTTTTGTTGGGGCAGTTATGAATTCATTCTTTTGTCTTATAAAAGCATTGTTTTCCATTTGCAACCATGAAGCTCTGTTCACAGGCCCTGGTGAGGTCTTTTTTTGTTTTGTTTAATCCCTGGCCTGCTGTCAACTTTCTTCCATAACCTCATCTAATATATCTTCCTGCCTTTTCTTTTAAAACAAAACCTCCATACTTTCCCTTGGGAATTGAATGGATCCCACACCAGGTTGCAATCTCAGTTGAAAAGATTATTGAATAATGTCATCTTGAGCGCCTCTCTGGCAGAAAAAAGCAATTTTGTGTCCTGTCTCCTCCTCCCCTCTCCCAAATCTCCTCTGATGATAATTTATCTCTTGTCCATTGCTGAATAAACTTATTATATGTATCCACTCAGCTTGTCCAAATATTTTGATGGTTAGCTAGACAGACCAAAGGCAGACGTATATCCTGCGTGTGCGGAAACATTTTCAATACACAGTCTCCAGCTTGAAAAAACAAATGCGACCCACACAAACAAAATCTGGAAATGCAATAAGCGGGTGTGTTGAAAATGCTTCCAGGCTCCTTTACAATGCCACACTTGATTCTTTTCATGCTTAAGGGGGATTTTTTTTTAATTGCCTGAGCTAGCCATGTCTCACATGTTACTCTCTCGAAACATTGAACTACTGTGGATGGGGATGCCTGAAGTTATAGTTTAGGTATCAGTTTGAGGAAAGCTTTTGGGAGTTACTATCTTTAAACCTGTTCCTTGAAAGATTAAAATTACACAATATATGTCAGATCCTTTCATGGATTGCATTGTAGAAACTGGCCTCCAATAAATACTCTGTTTCCCTGAAAATAAGACCTCCACGGATAATAAGCCCAATTGGGCTTTTGAGCGCATGCGCTAAAATAAGCCCTCCCCTGAAAATATTGCAACACAGCAGCAGCCATGAGGTGACCACACTCACCGCCTCCTGCACCTCAGAAATAATAAGACCTCCCTGAAAATAAGGCCAAGCGCTTATTTCGGGGAGTCAAAAGAAAATAAGACCCTGTCTTATTTTCAGGAAAACACAGTAGCCTTACAAATTTCCTATTTCCTTTTTTTTTTTCTGACCTAAAACGAATAGCTTAAAATCCACCAGGCATATTACACTCTACCTAGATCAGTGTTTAATCATGGCAACTTGAAGATGTCTGGACTTCTACTCCCAGAATTCCCTAGCTGGGAAATTCTGGAAGTTGAAGTCTACACATTTTTAAGTTGTCAGGGTTGAAAAATGCTGATTTAGAAGGTCTTTGAGCTTTATGGTTTATGGAGTCATCCAAGCTCCAATATAATGCCAGTCTGCATTAGTGCTATATCACTCTAACGATGGCTGAAGCGGTGCTATAAATCGCTAGTGTGGAACACTTTTGGCAGTAAAAATAAAAAGACAGTCGTAAAAGGCCTATGACTGATCTGTCTTTCAGCATTTGGGAATCATAAGGAATCCAAAGGCTCTCAAGAGTGTATATAGGAGGGGTGTTGGTGTCCAAAAAAGAAGAGCCATGGCAAAGAAGAGCCATGGGTGCCATTTTGACTTTTTTAAAGTCCCCACCTCCCAACAGAGGCCTCTGAATGCCATCAGGGAAAATGTTAAAAGGGGCAAAGCTCAGGTTTTCTCTTCTTTCTTTTACAGCTTCAAGATCCTCCAATGAGAGCTGTCCACTAACAGCAGAATTGTTTCAAAAGAGTGCCTCTGAGCATATAAACTGGGCTTGCAGTCCTTTCTTACCTATACCTATTTTTGGTGGCCCTGAATTTTATTGCTCCTGCCTGAAACTTTTGTCCTTAGCAATGTTTTGTGAGTTTGAGCGGCTATATGATGAATATAAATAGAAACAGGGATGGATGGATGAATAAATAATAAAGAAACCAATTTACTGTTTAGGACCCTAAGAATTTGATTCCGCTTTTGTAACTGAAAGCAGCTAAGAGGTCAATCAATCAATCAATCAGAATAGGCTTCAAAAGACTCTGGAGGTCTTCTAGTCCAGCCCCCTGTTCAAGCAGGAGACCTAATAGCATTTCACATAGGTGGCTGTTCAGTCTTTTCTTAAAAACCTCCAGTGATCAAGCACCTACAACTTCTGAAGGCAAGCTGTCCCACTGGTTAATTATCCTCACTGTTAGGAAGTTTCTCCTTAATTCAAAGATAAAACACAAGAAGCAATTCTGAATCCAATCAAGCCATGATTGTATCTTATTCATAATCTGGTCATTTTCAGTACCTGCCATGATATCAGGGGGCAACTCTTCCCCTGATAACATGGGAGGTACTGAAAAGGCGAAGGGCAAACACAAATATTTCTTCCACCTTCAATCTAATACCAAACCTATTTTACAATCTCTGCCAACCTTGCCAACTTTTAAGAGTCATTTTCTTCCTTCAACCCTCCTTAGAGGTAGTCCTCAACTTATAACCATTCATTTAGTGATCGTTCAAACTCAAAGTTACAGTGGTACTGAAAAAAGTGACTTATGACATGTCCTTACAATCATTGCAGCATCCCCATTATCATGTGACTCAAATTCGGGTGCTTGTCAACCAGTATGTATTTACAATGGTTGCAGCATCCCAGGGTTATGTGATTGCCATTTTCTTCCCAGCTGGCTTCTGACAAGCAAAGTCAATGTGGGAAGCTTAACAACTGTGTAATTGATTTAACTGTCATGGCAAGAAAGGTAAAAAAAGTGGGTGTGATTCACTTAACAATCGCCTTACTTGACAACAGAAATTCTAGTTCCAACAGCCGCTATTCAAGGACCATCTTTATTTCCATTTCCTGGTTAAAAAAAAAAATCTGGCCTCCTTTCTCAAATTGAACCTTTATTATGGTGGTTGTTCTGACCGAGGCTTCCCAAGAGCCTGAAGCAAACTCCTTGTCCCAACAAAAAACCCTTTTATTAATTCACTGTGAATTCCTCTCATTCACATCCAGCACAGTCTTTTGAGGGAGAATTTACAGTCACAGACCTTCTCTGCTTGGAGAACTGCCAGGCCAATATCTGCAAAACTTGGCAAGGAGTCTCGAAGAGTCACGAACCAAGAGTTTTAATTGTCTCCTGCAAACTCCACTCTCCTTTCGCTCCTCTTTTATTTCTGGGGGGGGGGGTTTCCATCGTCCACCTGTGGCCTTACTCCCAAGTTGACCCCTGTTCTTCAGCTGTTCCCTTCGTCTGGCCAGTCTGCACATGCGCACACTAGGAACAGGCTCCAGCTGTTCCTCTGCCTCACTGATGTCTGACTCTGAAGACAGCTGATAACTGGCATCTGGCTCTGGCCCCTTCTCTGCCTCTGACACAGAGCCCTCATCAAAGCCTTCCCAGACTCCAGGACTGGCCCATGTTCCTCCCCAACTTCCTCACTGTCCGAATCTGCTGCCAGCTCCACTGGCTGTTGGTGGGCCACAACAGTGACCAGCCTACGTCCTCTCTTCTGTTTTCCTCCACAGGTTTGTAACCATCATGGCTCTGCCTTCCACTTTGCCTTACGACCGTGTAACGGTGAACATGGAACGGGAAGAGGTTTCTCTGGAGCGCACCAAATCCCAGCTGGATCCCCGCCTCATAAGCACTACCACCGGCAGCGTAGAAGATTCCTGCCACAGCTGCCTGCTTCCTTTTGAGGTGCTGGCCAGCATCATTGGCCTAGTGACTATGAGTGTCGCTTGCGCAGGTAGTTTCTCTGACACCATCCTGACTGTCATAGGCGGAGTTCTGTTGGCTGTTGGGCTTCTCGGAGTGACCATAGGTTGCATCTGGCAGCAGTACAGGAGGAGGAAGCACTGTGGCAGCTGGACCGTCCTAACCGGTGAAACGGAAGCAAAAAAACCCGTTATCTGAACCAAATCCAGACCCAGACCCAGGAGTTAACCTAGGACAAAATCTCATTTGGCCTCAATGGGCAAAGCTCATTTCGAACTATTTGATTAATTTCAGAATTGGTCCTACCTTTCTCATTTTCTTTCAGATTAAACAAATAGAAAAATAAAATCAGGGGGAGAAAAGAAGAAGGAATCAAAAGACATACAAGAAGAAAAAAACCAGGATGATAGATATATTCAAATGAATATATTCAAAATAAAGATTAAATGATTCTAGTATCACGTGCCCAAAGACTGAATAGATAAGAGGCCTTCCACTCTTTATAAAAACAACTTTTTAACACAAAATAAAATACTGGTAGTCCTTCTTTAGTGACTGCCTTATTTAGTGACTGTTTGCAGTTATGATGGTGATGAGAAAGTAATTTTGCCATCCTCTCATTTACAGACCTCTTTTGCAGGTCTATAAAGTAAAGAAAAGTAGAAGATGATAAGCATAGTCAAAATTTCACTTTGCAACTGCTTTGCTAAACACCCAATTGTGCTTGCTAAATGAGAACTAACTCTACATATATACTTAGTTTTTCTTTTGCCATTGTGTCAAAAAAGAATTACATATTCATGCATATTTGTCAGGGTCCTTTTGGGGTAGTTTCTGTTTCAAGTCACTGCAAATATGCATTTATGCATCTTATGCTCACACATGTTTGTATCCATTCTCAATAACCAGTCCCTTCCTCTTTTTCCATTGCAATGATGAAGATCTCCTTTCCCAAAAAAGGGAAGATGATTGGATAAACTTCACATTCCTGGATAAAAACTTAAGGATTGTTTGTGATTATTAAAGATGTCCTTTTGTGGAAAAGTATCTCTATTTTTATTCCCAGATGATGCTGTGTTGTTGGTCAAAAACTCAAAAAAGATTTTCAGCAAATATTGGATAGATTACAGAATGAAACAAAGGGTGTGGCTTTAGCAATTAATGAATTCAAGACCAAGGTATTGTATTTGATAGGGAAAATGTTTAAATGCAAGTTAAACAGAAACGGTGAAAAACTAGAGCAATGTTTCTTAACTTTGACAAATTTAAACTCTGTGGACTTCAACTCCCAGAATTCCCCAGCCAAAAGAAGAGTGAATCGTTTGCAAGAAAGAGAAAAATGGAGAATGTGATGGTTGGTTGGAATTGATAAGATCCTCCCCAAAAAATGACAATTTTAAAAACCAAAGGCAAGCTATGAAGAAATGTACAGACACGATTTTCATAATAGTTATGGAAAAATATATCTAGTCCTCGACTTACAACTATTTGTTTAGTGACAATTTGAATTTACAACGGCACTAAAAAAAAGTACCTTATGACCATTTTCAGACGATCCTTGCAGCATCCCCATGGTCACCTGACCAAAATTTGGATGTTAGGCAACCGGCATATATTTATGACGGTCGAAGTGTCCTGGGGTCATGAAATCACCATTTGTGATCTTTTCACAAGCAAAATAACCATGATACTACCGTGTTTCCCCCAAAATAAGACAGGGTCTTATTTTTTTTTAGCCCCAAAATAATTGGCCTTATTTTCAGGGAGGTCTTATTATTTTTGAGGTGCAGGAGGGAACGAGCATGGTCACCTCATGGCTGCTGCATTGTTGCAATATTTTCAGGGAGGGCTTATTTTCCTGCACGCGCTCAAAAGCCCAATTGGGCTTATTATCTGGGGAGGTCTTATTTTCAGGGAAACGGTAAGAACTGCAGTGTTTCGCTTCACAACTGTGTCAAGAAAGGGTGTAAAATTCAATTAACAACTGTCTTCCTAACAGAAATGTTGACTTCAATTGTGGTCTAAATTCGAGGACTATCTGTAATGAAAGGGGTTGGCACAAACTACCTTCAAATGTCCTCCTCTCCTCTCCCTCCTATTAATTGCATTGCTTTATGTTGTCTTGAATAAGGCACAGTTTGTACAGGCTGAACCAAGCCAGTGCATTTGCTCCCAGCAGTCTCTTGTCAGTCCGAAGCATAATGGGATGAGCCCTGTGGCTGTTGCTTTGCAAAATAAGACTTCTTACCTTAGGGCTAGAAATTGGTCCGCACCTTCCAGTGAAGGCAAGATTCCAAGAGGAAAAGAAAATTCTCCCCTCCCAATCCTGGGCCACGCAGATAGCCTTGCACAAAACCCTTTGGGGCTGGCTCAATCTCTGCCATCTTGGTGCCCTTTTATAAACAGCCGGAGCTTATCGCTCCCTTCATAGAGTCTCTCCCAGGTCAGCGCATTGTTCCGAGAGCACGGCCCCATTTCCTGCTGATGAATGACACACTCCTCCAGGCCTGGCAGGGTCTCTGCCTAGAAGCTGCTCAGAGCAGAAGGAAAATCAGAAACACAAACATCCACCCACATTTTTCCTTACTGCCCCTTCCATCCTGGCAGGCCGGTCCAAGGTTCATTCGGTCACTGCATTGTACTCATTGTCCAGCTCTGTTCCCAGAAGCTGTGTGTGGCTTCTTTCAGCTTTTGCAGGTGCGCCAATGTTTATGGATGCTGAATAAAACCATCCATAGGAGGACCAGGAAGAAAGTTTTACTCAGAGGGTCTTTCTGTTGGGAAAACTCAAGTTTCGGCTGGTTAACTGGTGGTTTGCCTGAACTACAATAATTTCCTAGAATGACACAAAGGGTAATAACCTATTTTCCTAGCCTGGTGGGATTTTTTTTAAGCTAAACTGGCTTGCACACCAGGGGTGGTATTCAGCAGGTTCTGACCAGTTCTGGAGAACCAGTAGCGGAAATTTTGAGTAGCTGAGAACTGATAAATATAATTTTTCCCATTTCCTCACTTTCCCTATATAGATAGTCCTTCACTTTCAGTATGACCACAGTACAGCCTCAAATTTCTGTTGCTAAGCAAGGCTGTTAAGTAGGTTTTCGTTTTACAACCTTTTGCCACAGTTGTTAAATGAATCATGGAGTTGTTAAGTGAATCTGGCTCCTGCCCCATTGCTTGTCGGAAGCCAGTTGGGAAGGTTACAAATGGTGATCGCATGACTCCAGGATATTGCAACCATGAAAAATACATAATTAATTTGCCCAGTGCCCAAATTTTGATCAAGTGACCATGGGGCTGCTCATGGTTATAACTGTGAAACCTGGTCATAAGCCACTTTTTGCAATGCTGTTGTAACTTCTGACAGCCACTAAAGAAATAGTTTTAAGTGGAGGTCTACTTGTAGATGCTCACCCAAGCAAGAATCAGATCTAACAGCCCGTATTTTAGTTTTACTGACATTGTCTAAGATTGTCAGATACCAGCACCTGAGCTGGATAAAAAAAAATCCTTCAGTGAAGTACATCTTATAATAATTACATATTACCTCATTGCACAACTCATATGAACGCTAATAAACCCCACTATTATGCATTCATTTTACTGGTGTGACTTTAAAAAAAGACCACTTTGCAGTTTCTATAATCTTCTTCTCCCAAACAGCAGCTGCATCTATTGGCATTTACAGCTTAATAAATTATTAAGGCAGAGAAAACCTTTCTCAAAATATGAAAGAACAAACCCTCAAGGGGGAAAAAGGGAGTTTGATGTGCAGCAGGGCTTGAAAAATGGTGAATGAATTTTTATTACTAAGTCAGGTTCCCATTTTTATATCATTAGCTTACCCATATCTTAATATTTTCTATCACATTATCCTCCAAATCTAATCAAGACTCTTTGATTAGATTAATAATTGCCATTTTCACCTCCTCTCCTGGGGTGAGGACAGAAATTTTGTGGTTTTGTAAATGGAAAATGGTGAATTCCCCCTTCCCTTTCAAGTTATCAATATGCTCCTCTCATCCCCAGCTGAAACGTCAGTGAATAAGCTTCCTATGATATGAGAAACACAAATAATTGTGAGCTGGGGAAAACAGTAGAATCAGGATATTGTAAAATAAAAACTGGGATTCTGCCATCTTAAAAAAAAAAAAAACCACCAAGGGCTTAAGTGAATTTTCTGCTACAGAAAGCTCTCTTTTTTACTTAATGTTATTCTTTGCAACACTGCAAAGCTCCTTTTCAAAATAGGGCAAGCAGAATATCATTTAATCATCTCCACCTGTGGATTTGGCTCACTTCCTTCTTAAACACAGCAGTCTAAATAAGGCACAGCAAAGGGGCCTGATTTGCAGAATTATTATTCACTGCATACACCTTCAGCTGCTGTTGGTGACGTGAGGTAAATCTGCTCCACCAGGTTACCTCAATCAGTACCGGCCACCATTCCAGGAGGACCGGCAACCATTTTGTCCTCTATTTGCCCTAGCCCACCACTTGGGAAATTTCTGGCCATTTTCTTTCCTGTGATGCATCCAAAGTAGTAATTTCTGACTTGTGGTTAATACAAGTGGGGCTCTTTCCATCACCTCTTGTGCTTCATTCTATCATAAGCAAATTCCTTGACATTGTGTTGCACATGGTACTACTGTCCTCCACTGAGCCTTTCCCTCCCTCTTTTGTTTTACTGATAAAATAGCAGGAAAAAACCTAAATGTTCTGCGTTTTTTTAAAAAAGTGAAATGGTATAAAAGTGGAGTTCTCTCTATTTAAGAATCTTACTGATGATTGAACTTTTATTTCGTCCAGAAATTAATTGGAGTTTCTCCTTCCAGCCCAGGTACCTGGATGAACAGTAAAACTGCTGTTTTGCACACACCAGGTAGGCAGGTGGCAAGTATAATGAGGGATCAATGGAGGGAAACCTGGTGCAAGTAGTCCTCATGATCACAATTGAGCCCAAAATTTCTTGCTGTTAAATAAGACATTTCTTAAGTGAGTTTTGCCCCATTTTACGACCTTTCTTGCAATAGTTATTAAGTGAATCACTGCAGTTAAGTGAATCTGGGTTTCCATTAACTTTCCTTGCCAGAAGGTCCCAAAAGGTGATCACATGACTTTGGGACACAGCAATTCTCATAAGTATGAGACAGTTGACAAGCATCTGAATTTTGATCATGTGACCATAAGGATGATGCAAATGTTGTAACTGTGAAAAAGGATCATGTCATTTTTTTCAGTGCCATTGTAACTAAACAAACTGTTGTAAGTCGAGGACTACCTGTAAAAGGTGTGCTAAGAGAAACCACATTCCTCAAAGACCCACTTAGCAATTTGCATTTACTTTCCCAGACAGGATGGGAAGGGTAAAGAAGTAAGGAACTACAAAATTAGGGAGGGGAGGGCATAGAAAATGTGTTTAAGAAGACTAGTAGGCCATCATTATGGCCACAGCAAAGGAAGGGGCTGAAATCCTGCATAGGATTTATCTAATTTGCTTTGCTTCCACCCACTTGAGGCACAAGTCGAGGAGCTTAAATCTGTAATGTTGAGGGTGGTGGTGGTGGTGGTGGTAAAGAAACACCCTGTATTAGCAGCCCCAAACTGCAAGCAACCTAGAATTAAGGAGAAATTTCCCGAGGGTTAGAAAAATTAATCAATGGAACAATTTGCCTCCAGAAGTTATGAATGCTTCAACACTGGAGGTTTTTAAGAAGAGATTGGACAACCATTTGTCCAGAATGGTATGGGGACAGGGGGGGTGGACTCCAAGGTCCCTTCCAACTCTGTTATTCTGTTTGTTATGCTGTTATAAGAGGAGTGATAGGGGAACACTGGAGTTTTTAAAGAAGAGATTGGATAACCGTTTGTCTGAAATGGTATAGGGCAGTGATGGCAAACCTTTTCGACACTGAGCGCCCAAACTGGAATGTGAGCACCAGTGGTGGGTTGCAGGTGGTACGCCCTGGTACGGGCATACCGGAGCCTGCCCGGAGCACCAGGTACCGTTCCAGTAGTGCTCCGGAGGGCCCACCTGCCCGACTGAGCTCCTTACCTGTCCTTTAAGCCTTTGGCGCCTCCACGCACGTGCACTGCGCGTACAGTGCCTGCGTGACACTCTCCTGAGCAGCTGGAATGTCGCGGAGGCTTGCGGAAGCATCGCAGGCAAGTATGATGCATGGTTGCACCACGTATGTATGTGTGTGCACTGCACGCATCCATGTGGGTGACGCCGGGGCCGTTCCAACCATACTGGTTGGAATGGAATCCAGAACCCACCACCGTTGAGCACCCATGGAGCGCTGGAAACCCGAAGACCAGGGGGCCGCAGCTTGTCTTCAGGTTTCTCACGTTCTGGCGTGTGCAAAGACCAAGTGGCCAATATGCATGTGCGTGCCAGAAACCAGAAGAGCAGATGGCGACGGCATATGTGCCCAGAGAGGGCTCTGCATGCCACCTCTGGCACGCATGCCATAGGTTCGCCATCATGGGTATAGGGTTTCCTGCCTGAGCAGGGGATTGGACTAGAAAACCTCCAAGGCCCCTTCCAACTCTGTTATTCTGTTTCATAGTCAACTTTGCAAGGTAGAGATTGAAGAAAAACAAGCAGGGACTATGGACATCATCCTGTGTTCCTCAGATAGTTACACATGTATAGGTAGACCTCAGCTTACAACCATGATTGACCCCCAAAATTTATGTTGCTAAATGAGAAATTTTTAAAGTGAGTTTGCCCCCATTTTACAA